>NC_141147.1:94829278-94836778 GCF_053477565.2 Lygodium microphyllum | reverse complement strand
ATGCTAGATTTGGAGTTATAGTGTTCAAGTTATGACAAATCAAAGATTTGACCACATGTCCCAAACTTATGGGAAATTTCCATATTTCCCAATATGGTGTTATCTATGGTTTGCAAGTATCTTAATCCCTAAGTATTTGAAAGTAGATACTACCTCTATAGATTGTCCCGCACAGTGTACTTTTGGTGGGGTCTTTGATTGCTTGGTGCGCACAGCCATTAGCTTCGTTTTTGTTACATTCACTGTCAAACCACTATCTGTAACGTGTCCACTACAATCATCCAGGACACGTCTTAGCAGTCCATCGAAAAGGATGTCTAGAAAGCTCTGCCCGGCATTCCCATGGAATGTTACGGGATTTGCGATCTAGGTCTTCCCGCGTCTGCCACGTAGTGGAAGTATCCTGGCCGTTCCCACTTAGGATCGATCGGAATTAGGGTTTTCCTGATTTGGTCATTAACTAACAGCAACTAGTGTCAGACCCGAGCGAACTACTTTACGCAGAAACGCCAGGTCCGAAGCGGATTCACGCTGCACTTGGTTCAAGGAGAATGGGAAACGAGAGGGATGCAAGGCTCAACCTCTCTGCCATAAGGTATAGTCCCATTCCGTTCCCCTAAAACAGCGTAAATTGGGTAAGAAGTAACTCTAGGTCATCGCTCTCGTTATTCGTTTTGATGATGATGATCATCCCACTGTTCTTCGAGATTTTTGAGAAAAGTTCCCGGCTAATCGGGACCACCCAACTGTAGGACGGACCCATGGTCCATCCTCCGCACTTTCCTCGGTTTGTTTTAGTTATGTAATTATCTAACGCATTAATTTGACATATAACAATCAGCTTCTTTAATTAATCCTGTTAAGCACTGGTTCCTTCACGTAATCTTATCACGTGACATAGAAAAACAATATCAAACAAATTCTTTATTATCATTTCATCATTTTATCTTTGAAATACAAGGAGTTCCGCCCGTAGGCTTGTCCATAATCCACCCGAAGGCTATCCAGTAATCCACAGGGATCACTTATTCCAAGCTTCCGCCCGTAGACTAGTATGCGGGCCTCGAGATCCAATCCCGAGTCACGTTAGCCTCTTATGCAGGACCCGGAAGGCGAGGGATTTACGGCCAGAGCCCCCCCTGGCACCCAAGCGTCCTCCTGCTCCAAGTAGAACTCAACGGAGAGACCTCTCGCGGCGGGTTCGGTCCACGTTCCCGGTGCGGTCAACAACCCCCTTGGTTAGGGTCAGGCAGGCAGTCGGGGGTAATTGAAGCTGCCTCTCCCTTCAGGCCTTCAACCTGAAGCATTAGATATCTTTTCATCCTTTAGTTCCTTGAGCAAACAATGCAAACAGTGCTTTCTAAACTGTTACAAGCACAATCAATTCCAGTGGTCGTTTATTTGTCCAATTGCTAAGGAGTGAATCTTTCTCTCCGAATGCATCCAGCACTCGATCCAGGATCAATTGCGACTTGGAAAGATCCCCAAGGGTTTGTTTGTTAACCCTATATCCTTGGGTTAGGGACCGTACCCTACTAACCCAACTTAACCAATACCTTAAGTTCTATTAACAGTAAATATGTTATTCCAATTTACTGATTGGTCTTTTGCTTCCAAGCAAATAGCTAATCCTCGTATCTTGGTTACTTTACCCAAGAAAGGTACTATATCCCGACGATTATTTCTCCTCTTGCAAGATAAACTTGCGTAAGAATCTGCCAATCTCATTCCGAGGAATTGGCCATTCCCTTTTGATCAAATCACAAGATCATGTGACTCTGCAACCTATTGCGCGAGTGTCGCATCAAAATCATGGGACTATTTTACCCATCGAATGGCGTTGTCTAATCATGAAATCATGATTAGATAGGAAGCAGGGTTAGGGTATCTTCATAACAATCCGTTCCTGATTGCACTAGGTCGATATTGTCGATCCTAAAGGTCCAAATCCAAATCGAGTTTCATTCTTTTAGTGAGCGATCCTTAGGGTAAAAACCCTAGATCGTTTCTCGCAAGTGTGTCCTATTGTTCCTACATTCCGTGAATGAGGGCAAGTCTTTAGGGTATAAGAGTTTCAGCTTTGGCAATAAGAGCGATTAGGTCACGTCCTCAATGTGCTAAACCCTAGTTAGCTCTTTGGGATATGTTGCATTGATTTAACCCTTCTTGAACGAGTTGCTTGCGGTTTAGGTGTTTTTAGAGTAAACCAATTTACTTATCAATTTTTGAAGGTATTTACGATTCCCTTCTCGTAACCTCATGATTCATTTCCTACGTTTGAGTATATTTACAAACCCTACTTTTCTGGTTAATACCAAAGCATATGCTAAGTTATGACATAACTTCTATTGATGCATTTAAGATTCATGCTACTAAGCTATAGGGTTTTATGTGAACCAAGCAACCTTTTTCTAACTTCTTTTCTAAATGAGATTTTCATATGCTGAATAAGCATTGTACAATCTTTCGTAACTATTTACGTAGTTGTTTGAGATTTAAGCCAATTGACTAGATTTTAATCTACTTTACGCAGTTTTAAAAACCATTTCCATGCCTTGTAAATTCCTACGGATTATTAGCGACCTTCTTTTAATGAATCATTTCGAAGGAAAGATGCCTAATAATGCGACATATGATTTATTCTTTCCCATGCATAATCGAAAGTGTACATCAGTAATTTCAATTTTATAAAGATGGGCATTAGTTAATCTGAGTTCGTTACTTTGCAATGCATAATAACCACTTTCCAGGAATGCATAAAGATCTTATGCTCTTCTTTTTCATTCGTTTAATACAAATGACCTATTCTTTGATCAAAGTTGTTTCCTTTAATTTAGCCAAGGTATTTCAATCCAAAAAGTGCATCCTAATTTCCGTAAATGAATCATGCACAATTGAAATATTACGACGTAAACAAAATTAGGAAGAAAACCTGGACTTGTGGTGAAATGTCCACACGGATGTTAGGAGCTGATCCTCCTGCGGTTGCGCCTTGTGCCTTTTTAGGGGCCATCATGAATTCGACTTCTTGCCTTGGCCGCAGACTTATGATCTTGGCCCGTTTCCCTCGGACATGCAATTCCCTTGAGAATCGACTTCCTTGACCGACGCACCATCTTTCGGAATCAGCCTTGGAAATGGGAATGGGGACTTAGGAAATTCTCCTTCCTTTCATAGAAGCTCAAGGGAATGCAATTGGTCTACACGGAAAGGGGCCTAAGAAAAAAATCCCGAGGTAAAATGGCTTGAGGGAGTTGCGAAGGGAAAGGGGTTAAAAACCCGTCTAATATGGCTTTATGAGAGTCCACGGGAAGGCCTTTAAAAAGAAAGCCAAGGGTAAAGTGGACTTTAAGAAGATCTAGTGGAAAAAGGGGTCTTTAAAACAGGCTAGGGGGGGGAAAATCAATGGGAAGGGATTAGAGTACTTGTGTGGGAAGGATTTAAGGAAATTGGGGTTGTAAAAAGGCTTTGTGGGATTGCTAGGGAAAGGCCTTTAAAACCCGACTAGTGTGGCTTATGGGGGATGCAAGGAGAAAAATTCTAATTTCGAGGGATATAAGAGACTGCTTGGGAAGGGCAATAGAAAGGGAGTTTTAAAGGAACTCGGGGTTAAAGTGAACTTTTGTGGGACTTGCAATAGGAAAGGGGCTTACTAAGGGGGCCCTTAGAAGCTTCCCAAGAAGCTTCCAAGAAGCTTCTGGGAGTCATGGAGAAATCACGTGGTGGCGGATTTAGGCGGCAGTTGGCTTCACGATTGCACTGGCGGCGTACTGCTTTAGGCGGCAGTGGACTTCATGATTGCGCTAGCGGCGTACTGCTTTAGGCTGCAGTTGGCGCGACAGTCCACTGCCTTCAGCTCCTCTCCTCCACAGCCTGGTGGCGTCTGACTCCTCCCTCCTTTTGTCAGTGTCCGGACCCTTAGCTCCCTTCCTTTCTTTCTTTCAAGCCTTCTCTCTCTCTCAGCTCACATCGTTACGCTCCTTCTTCCCTTCTCGGCGGTCTTCAGCTGAGTCACGACAGCTTTGGATGTTGGCAGCGGTGCAACACATCAATGCCCTTTGGCTCCTCACCTCCACGGCCTGGCACAATAAGCACACGACTCTCTCCTTTAGCCCTTTCCACAATCCTCTCAGACCGCAGCGTTATGGCCCTCTCCTCTTCTACGGCCGCCCCCCTTCCCTGGCTATCCCATACCACTTATATAGGTGAGGGGAGGGGGTCCTCCCTCTCCCCACGCGGCATCATGCATGCCTTCATCCCCTTACGAGCTCCATCAAAAAGGAGCTTAATAGCTCTTGCTATTCCCTTCTCCTCCAGCACGGGAGAGGGATAATTTTTTTAAAAAAATTTGCCTTTATTCAATTAATGACCTCCTATTTAAGTAGAGGTTCATGTGAGGAATGCGTGCCTAGAAATCGGGAATGTCACACTATCTTAACAAAACCGTTCAAGAATCCCCATGAACTGTTGCATATGTTCCCTAGTATATGTAAAGAAGACCACATCATCTGCATAAAGAAGGAGCAAGATTGCAAACATACCAATATGCGGGCTTCTGGCTTCCTCTTCATTCATAGCCATGAGAAATATTTCCTCTAGCTTATCAATGCATAAAGCAAATAATGTAGGGGAGAGCGGGCAACTCCCATATTACTCTCAAATACTTGTGACAGCCTGTTGCAACCTCTAAGGCAGCACACCACTCGTTGATATATCCTGTAAATTCCTATGCATAGATCATTTGGGACCCCTAATTCTTGCATTTGTTGCCATAAGCCAACCCTTGGTACGGTGTCAAAAGCCTTCTTAAAATCCACAAAACAGCATTACAAGGTTGCTCCTTGAAGCCGACTCTCATCCATAAGCACAAGTAAAGTAACCAAATGGTCTATGGTGTTATAACCAGGACGAAAATTTACTTGTCCATAAGCTCATTTGTTATTACTTTTTGCCCATTTACTCAATTGCATTTCCAAAATAGTGCTGAATAGCTTTGCCATGGCTGAACTGTCCATAATCGTGCAGTAGTTTGTGAGCAAATTGCGATCTCCTCCCTTATACAAGGGTTGTATCCAATTCTCCTGCCATTCTTGGGGAAAACCATATGCAAAAGCATGATGTATCACATGCAACATAGACAGTCTCGTCTCCTTTGTTGTCCATTTCAATATCTCCGCATTCAACTGCAAAGTATCACATGGTTTTCCATTAGCCATATTGTTGAGGGTTGCCTCCAATGTTTCTAAAGTGAACAAAGCACCAAATGGCTGCGTATGTACATCACATTTGATGGGATGTATCCCTTTATGCGTGTAAAGTTCTGTAACATACGATAACATGTCAGCATCTGTAAAATCCCCCATAACACTTGACTATTTGGTTTGCAATTTTCTCCATGCTTGCCTTGGACATTTCTCAAACTCCCTAGCTTCTTCACTTTCTTTCACCACTACATATTGTCATCACTTTTTACGCGTGAGAGAATTATATCGTTTTTCCATCTCACTTCGTTATTGTCCCTTAGGGAGGATTTTCAGCTTTCTACGTGTAGCCTTACATTCATCATCAAACCATTTCTTGCATGGCAATCCCTTGACATTTTTGTGACTGCTCTTTGGTTTTCCAAAAACCTCTATAGCCGTATTTAACATTGCATCTCTCAAATCAGCCCATGTGCTCCTAATAAGATTGCTCATAAGACTATCCAGGTGACCAGCATATGCTTGTTTCTTGTCTACATCAATACAGAATGCACCACTACCTACTGTGTCCTTTGCCTGTTCTACTTGGTGGCAAATATCAAGTGTCAAGCCCAAAGCTATATGATTCGATTTTGGATGTTTTTCACCTAACCAGATCTCTCTAATCATGCATAAATCATTCATGTGTACCATTGCATAGTCTACCACACTAGAACCTCCACTAGCTAAGTAGCACGTGTATCCTTCAATATCAGGGAAACAATTCATACCATTCAATATCGGCATGTGCAAACCATTAACCATATCCCTCAAAGCACATCCATGAGCGTTAATGTCTCTATCCTCAAACTATCTACACCAACGTGCATCTACATCCACAACCTCTTCCTTGTCTAGCTCATCACACGCTATGGGCTGAAATTGCATACGTCCAATTTGCATATTTAAGTCACCTAAGACCATCACATGTCCTTGTTGCATATATGTGCATGCATCCATACTCAAACCTTCAAAAGGTTCTTGCGAATCCACTTCATGTCGTGCATAGAAGGGGGACTCCTTATGTGGAATGTAACATCCCGCAATGTACATCGATGTAGTGTGCTTGAGTATAATCCATATATACTGCTTATGTCGATCTACCTTGCATACATCAATCATTCTTTCCATATGACATTTGTATATGCATGCAAATCCTCCTTGCCCTCTTTTTCCTACATGTGGTTGATATGCGCTATGAATTATGTACCTTGGGATATCTGAAATTCAACATGTCTCCCGCTCCCATGTCTCGGCGAGGAACACAATGTCAGCATCACCAACCATAGCATTAATCCTTTCACCTTTATGCCATGGAAACCCTTTGCAATTCCAAAACAACACCTTCACAAGCGTGCAACTCCCATGGATCACGCATCCCCATGCATCCTTTGAAGTGTTATCACTAGATTTCTTTTGCTTATTGTATTGCTTTCGACGTTCCTCCTGTTGCATGGGGGTGCAATCCTCATTTACATAAAAATATGTTCTCTTGAGATATACTCGACTATTGTCTAAAAGTATAGTTCTCTTACGTGCATCCAATAGAGTGCATACAATGGCTCTTGCCTTCCTATCGTCTTTCTTATTGCCCATACGTCGATCACCAAAGACGGGTACATCTGCCATGGCAAAATGCTTACTAAAAAACTTCGTGACTTCCATAGTAAGAGACAATGTAGTCTCATCATCAGTTTTGGGCAATCCCCAAATAGCCAGGTTTTGGGCCCGCTTTTCTCTTTCTTTACATTCACGTGCATCCACATCATCTACCACTGCATCACCACCCTCTGCATGAAGTACATGCATGTCTCCATTTGGGGGACTATGTGCTACTACTCCGGCCCATGTTTTTGGTGTTTCCATGCATGTGCATGTCACCATACTCATTTCCAAGTCTGTGATTCTCTTGGCTTGTTCCTCCACAATCTTTTCCAACTGTGTATTCTTGCTTTCTAACATTTGACACTTAAGAGCTAACCGTGTGATTTCTTGATTCTGTGCATTGATTGATCCTTGAAGTGTCACCAAAAAATTCCATATCCCATCCTGTGAGATTTCTCCAACACATGGCTGCTCCAAGATGCCAGTAGAGAGAGAGAGAGAGAGAGAGAGAGAGAGAGAGAGAGAGAGAGAGAGAGAGAGAGAGAGAGAGAGAGAGAGAGAGAGAGAGAGAGAGAAGAAGAAGATGATGATGATGATGATGATGAAGATGAAGAAGAAGAAGAAGAAGAGAGAAAGAGAGAGAGGAGATGAAGAA
>NC_141147.1:94711778-94826778 GCF_053477565.2 Lygodium microphyllum | reverse complement strand
AAAATCACACACATACACACACACACACACACACACACACACTCTCTCTCTCTCTCTCTCTCTCTCTCTCTCTCTCTCTCTCTCTCTCTCTAACAAAATAACTACTAACTAATTAAGCTACTAACAACTAACCTACTTACAACTACAAAGCTACTAACTAACTTACAATAACTTACCGACTAACTAACTAATAACTAATAACTAATAACTAACCAAGTTACCTAACCTAACCACTAACTAACCAAGCTACCTCCTTGCTCTCTCTCTCTCTCTCTCTGTGTGCGCGTGTGCTGCTTTGCGTTGGGGTGCTACTAAATTCAGCGGTAGCTCAGGATGGGCCCTCAGCCAAGGGCCCTTAGCCAATCATGAGTGGTGGGTCCTCTCTCTCTCTCTCTCTCTCTGTGGATATGGAGTGGTGGGTTCACTTCCTGCCTCTCTCTCTCTCTCTCTCTCTCTCTCTCTCTCTCTCTCTCTCTGTGGATATGGAGTGGTGGGTTCACTTCCTGCCCGTCTTGTTGACCACGTGCGACCACCTATCTTGCTGATCGCGTGTGACCACCTGTGCGAGTCGCGACTGCTTGCAACTGCCTAGTAACTGCCTACCTAGCTGCCTGTCCCGTTGACTGTCCTGTCAACTGCCGTGACTGCCTAACTGCCTGTCCGTTGACAGTACTGTCGACTGCTAAGACTGCCATTGACTGACTGTTTGCCTGTCCGCCTGTCCCCCACAACGACGTCCCCCGCCTGTCCACCTATCCCGCCGCCAATGCTGCCCCACAGTGACTTCCTGCTGTAGACACTGCCCCATGACTTCCGCTGACGCTGCCCCACAATGACTGCCCCACCTGTCTCGCAGATTGTCAGACTGTCCTGCCGGAGAGAGAGAGAGAGAGAGAGAGAGTGTGTGTGTGTGTGTGTGTGTGTGTGTGTGTGTGTGCGTGAGTGAGAGAGACAGAGAGAGCTGAATGACAGGGTCGCACTATCCCACAGACTGTCAGATTGTCGGAATGTCCGGCAAAGAGAGAGGGAGAGAGAGAGAGTGTGTGTGTACAGTGTGTGCTTGAGAGAGAGAGAGAGTGAGAAAGAGAGAGAGGGAGTGTGTGTGTGTGTGAGTGTGTGTCTCGAATGGCAGACAAACATACACTTAAAGTGACAGGTCCACATGAGAGAGAGGGAGTGTTGAATGACAAACATATGTCCTTTTTTTTTTTTTGTAGGAAGCTTTAAGTATGTATTAAGAGGAAAATTTACAAGATATGTAGAAATTCAGGCTCCATTACAGGGGAGCAACCTGGATCGAAAAAGACCATATCTTTATCATTGAACAAGTCCAAAAAAGCATGAGCTAGCTTTTCTTCTATTTTCCTAAACTTATTTCTATTATTGCAGTCCCTAGAGAAGGTGTCTTCTCTTCATTCTTCATGATTCTACTCTGCAGCCTTTTTTTTAATTTCTACAAGCATGGCTGCCACCTCCATCTCGTGATCTTCTTTCTTGATGTCTTTCTTGATGTCTTCACATTGTTGAATGATCTTCTTTGCATCATTTTCATCCTGCAAAAACAAATCAGACTTAAAACCCCAGAGAGGATAAGCAAATTGCTTTTCAAATACCATTTTATTCCTGCATATCCATATGTTCCATAAATAGAGGCTTCTCAGCCAATTCCAGACAGGGGGGTAAACTATAAATTTTCCCTAACAATAATTCTTTCCAAGTGATCTTAGTGGGGTGCCACTTCAAGATTAAAACCTGCAGTAAACAAAATATGTTAGTGTTCTGAGAGCAATTAAGAAACAAATGAGGGATAGATTCTACCTGGATACCACACCTTTGGCATATTCCATTTCCTATGCCAACTTTCAGAGCCCTCTCATTGGTCTAGAGGCCTTTCACCGTGATCAACCACATCAGATAAGAAATTTTAGGCTGAATAGAGGCAAACCACATGTTGTTGAATCTGTAGTTCCATTGATCTAAATTCCAATTAATATGCCATCTAGCATTAAGTTTGTAGCACAGTTGAGCATTGTTTATCTTAAGATTAGGCAGTGGAAGTAGTGACTTGTCTCCTTGCAAACACACCCCTCTGTGGTTGAATTGTTGGTTGAGATATATTCCTTTTGCTCTATGTTGGTCCCATAACATTTTCCTTCCCCTTAAAAAATCAATTGGATGTTGTTTAAGGTTAAACAGTTCACCCATCTTTTCCTCTTGAATCCAGTTTTTGTCTTTATAGTCCCATATGTCACCCCAAGTTTTAATCCCCTTTTTATATAGTTTGTAGGCCAGATTGGCCTCTTGGTCTTCTATTACTCCATGAAAGAAGCTGAACCAGATAGAATCTCTGGAGCTCCAAGGGAGTGTGAGATTGATTTGGGAAGAAGGCCTAAGGAGACCCTTGTATTTGAACCAGGCTTCCCAAATTCCTTTGGCTAGTTGAGAACAATTTTTTATTTTTATATTAACAGGGCTTATTGCTACTGTTAGAGGATCAAGTCCCTTCGACTTGGAGCATATTGACACTTGGAAATGTTTGGTTGCAGCATGCAGAAGGTTTATCCAATCTTCCTCCTCTCTGTTCAGGCTTCTTGCAATCCACTTAGCTGCTAGCTTTTCAGCCAAGCTATGAAGATTAGGAAGACCTAGCCCTCCCAACTTTTTGGGTGTTGTACATATCTTCCAAGACACTTTAGGTACCTTGAATTTATCCCCATCCCCACTCCATAAGAAATTTATGCCCAACCTCTCAAGTTGTTTCATCCCTGTCTTTGAGGGTTTCCAGCATGCAAGAAAATATATTGTTGAAGGGATAAGAATGTGTTTCAGCACAAGCACTCTTCCTGCCATATTGAGCTGACAGCCCTTCCATTTCTCAAATTTTTTGCTTATTTTATCTATCACCCAGTCCCACCTTTGCTTCATAGTCACATCAAAGCCCATAGGGATACCTAGCAACCTGAAAACTTTACCAGATTCTATTTCTTTGCAACTAGCTTCTATCAGCCACCTGGGAGAGGGACTTATCAGGGTTTTAATTCCTGTCTTTTGAGGATTTATGACTGACCCTAAAGCTCTATAGAAAATTTGTAGGCATTGCCAAAATGCAACAAGGAAAACAGGATCATTGTTGACTGTGCTGTTTGTATCATCGGCAAACTGATTAAGTACCATATCCTTTTTATTTGGAAGTTTGATTCCTTGAATATTCCCTTTATCAACTCCACCTTGTATTAACCACCCTAGAGAGTCTGCAGCAATGGCAAACAGGAGTGGAGCCAGGGGGCAGCCTTGCCTAATGGATCTTCTAAGAGGAAAAGAGTCTGTCATTTGTCCATTGACTGCAATCCTTATGGATGCATTGCCAAACAGGGTGCTAACAAATTTAATAAACCTCTTACCAAGTCCCATATCTTGAAAGGACTGTAGTATGAAATCCCATTCTAACTTATCATATGACAAACATATGTCCACAGAGAGAGAGAGAGAGAGAGAGAGAGAGAGAGAGAGAGAGAGAGAGAGAGAGAGAGAGAGGACTCACGAGTCACCTCCCTCTGCACATTGCTGATGCCCTTGCCTGTTCGTGTTCGTACTGTGTATGGCTACCCATGAGTGAGAGTGAGAGTGAGAGTGAGAGTGTGAGTGTGAGTGTGAGTCTTGAGTGAGAGAGAGAGGAGGAGGTGGTGGAAAGAGATCATGTTTCTCTCTGCCCCCAATCATGTGAGAGATTAATGACCACTTTGGATGAGCAATTAATGGCACTTTGTTTGGTTTGGGAGCCAGATTGGGGAGCTCCTTGGTGCTTCGCAACACCTCCCAAACCTGTAGCTCAAATAATAATGTAATATAGATGCATATGTATGTGTGCATGTATTTATATGTGTATATTGGAAGTCTTAACATGTGCACACACATATGATTAGTTCAAAGAAGTATAACTATATTTTATAGTCTATGAATATTAATATTACAATAACATGGTGTCAAGTTAGCCAAAAATGCACAATGAGAGAACAAGAGATGATGGCGTCTTTCTCTCTCTCTTTCTCTCTCTCACTCATAAATCATATTGATTGAGCATTGAATTTATACTTGTTTTCACCAATCAATATCCCTTCACCACTATAAATAATCTACAAATGTGCAAGCTTTAATAATGATTTTTTATTTTTTAATTGATGTTTAATGAGGTTGCTAGAGCTATATATAAAGAAAAATATTTAGTGAGTATTTGGAATGGATGCAAATGTAGACATGTTTATACACCAATACATGCTTACCAAAGAGAACTTACATCTCATATTATTTGGAAAGAGAAGATTTTTTCCAACATAACCCATAGTGTGACCAACAAAGCAAAGACTCTTCTAAATCTTATAGCAAATACATTTTATTTTGTTGAGAAAATACAAACATACCTCGCTTTGGTTAGCTATAATCAAATTTATGATAATTTTTTTACTATCATTGTCTATCTGTTTGTGAAACAATAGTACACTTGCCAGAGATCAATATAATATAGATCTAGTTTCGGATTACTTGTGGAAATTATTTTGTATTGTAAGAGAGAGAGAGAGAGAGAGAGAGAGAGAGAGAGAGAGAGAGAGATTTAAAAGTAAATATTAAACTATTTGTTATAACACATGTCATAATCCAATGTAAAACAAGTTCTATCAAACCTACAGTACTCGCACAAATACTTTTGTATTGAGAGAGAGAGAGAGAGAGAGAGAGAGAGAGAGAGAGAGAGAGAGAGAGAGAGAGAGGCTAAGAATGTGTGTTGAGAGAGAGAGAGAGAGAGAGAGAGAGAGAGAGAGAGAGAGAGAGAGAGAGAGAGAGAGAGAGAGAGAGAATGAGCTTCTTACATATACAAAGAGAGAGAGAAGATGGTAGACAACAAAGGTATTGATGTTGGTGGTGGTGGTAGAGCTAGTGACAGCGGTGGCAGCGGTGACAGTGGTGATGGTGGTGGTGACAATGGAAGTAGAAGTGGAGGTGGATACATCTAAGACTAGAATAAGTGAACTATGTGGAACAAGAATAGAGGGGTTGCCAAAAAAAAACTCACTCAAAAGCTTGCTCTTAAAAAACTCGCTTCTTGCCCTTCCCCACCATTAGCACATAGTTCAATCGACTAACTACACAAACGTCAATTGAAGCCCAAAAAGCATCCCAAGCATCAAGGTAACATTCAAGCATCAATGTCAAGCTTAGGGAGCATCATGAAAGTAAAGACAAGCTCAATATTTGTTGTCCACAGGCAGTACACAATAGACTACTGTGAATACAAAGTCAATGATTGAAATGGAAAAGCTCAATATTTGTTATCCACAAGTAGTACACAATAGATGTCACAACTCTATAGAAACAGAATTTGTATCCTTTTTCATTAATTTGTCTATATAATGATTTATTAAATTTATTTCCTTTGCACTAATTAGATATAAAGAAAAGTGCATTGCAGCTGGCCACTGATGAGTGGTCACAGGTTATGGTGGACCCACGCGGTGGGTTAGAGAAAAGATAGTTCACACTTCCACCTATATGGCCCGATTGGGCGCCTGTGACTAGAACTCACGCATATCAGGGTTAGACTCGCACACAAAAAGGATTGATGCCTTGAAGTGTGGGCTAGATCCACAGGAACAGACATTTACAATCAACAAGATGGCATGATCATGAAATGCTTGTATAATGTGCATGTGTGGGCTGAAAGCTTGAAATGCACATTTCTTTGCATAGGAAAGTCACATGAAGATTCGGATACCATTTTCGTGATGTACACGGAAAAAGCTTTCATATGACACCCATATTGGGGGGGTCCCTAAATTTTAGGAGGTCCCTAAAATTTAGGAGCCTCGAATTAGCCTAAAAATTCTAGTCCTAAAAAATAGGGATATCATTTTAAAAATAGTAAGTTCTGTACTCTGACTGTGCTTACTAAATTTGGTTGTTTCTATTCTTGACAGTATTCAACCCAAAAAGGAAGGCCATAGAGAAGAGACAAGTGTCAAGACATTTGTCACACAAGTTTCCAAGTGTCCCACCACTTGTCACATCTCATGACATGTGGCTGGACACTTGTCTTGTGCTACTCCACTTTCCCCTTTTGTACTAGCTCTCCCCTCTCCTATAAATAAGAGCTCGTTTTTCTTCATTCAACATCATTTTTCTTTGCTGTAAACTCATGTACATCACCCACAGATAGCCAGAAACTGGCCCATCCATCCCCATCATCATCCCCCACTTCTCCATTATCAAATTCCTCCATATTCCCTCTTCTATCACTGCTGTTTTACAGGACAGCAAGCCTGTAAATTCATTACAGCACCTCCTTCTCGAGCTCTTTCTTCCATTTTAGCTACAAGAAGCAAGCCCTATCCATGTACTATTGATCAACGATGGAGAAAGGATGATTTCCCCTTTTTCTTCTCTCATACTGTAAAGAAATCAGTTCTTATCATTGCATAATAGATAATGCATGTGTGTTTGTACATCTTTGCATGATCTTGTGAGAGTGAGAATTACTTCTTCTCACTCTCAGGTTGATTGTAATTGAGCTCTTCCCTAAGGGACTTGGGTTGAGCAGAAATACATTCCTTCGGGGGGGTGGGGGGGGGGGGGGGGTTGCCCATCTTCAACCCTCAATCTTGTCTCCATTACTTTTACATTTTCATGGCTGTAATTTTGTGAGTAATTTTCATTTTCAGCTTTAAGTGTTCATTCTCTTTTATATTAAATCTCGAAAACAAGTGAATATCATAATTGTTAAGCATACTACGTTGTTCGGGGCATTTAGAATGGACTACTATGAATACACAGTCAATGAATGAAATGGGAAAGCTCAAATCCAATCCCAAGAGTCAATAACCAATGCTGGGGTACCAAGGATGATTGCCTAGAAGTCAACCAAGTGGTAGAAGCTAAATGGGAGGTGTGAGAGGTGCCAAATGGGGTAGGAAGATGAGCAAGGACAGTAGGTGCAAACATGTTACCTACAGCCCCTCTTACTGCTGCTTATGTTGCCCGCAAGAGAGCCCAAGACAATGGTTATTGTGGCTAGGGGAAGGCTTAGAGAAAACCGTAACAAGTCTTTGATCACTGAGAAGGAGAAGAGCACCAACTCATACCTCTCCAAGTTGAGCCATGGCTGCCATTGAAGAAGAATTGTTGTAGGTATTTGAATGCAAACTAAAGTAATGTCGGGTCAGGCTTGAGCTCTCAGGGAAGATGGCTTTAATACTTGTTGAAGGGAGTGAGCCTTGAAGTGAAAGCACAGAGCAAAAGCAAGAGCTATGGTGGAAGGAGCAAGAACAAGAAAGAGGGAGACACAAGATGTGGGAACTCCAGCAGTCACTATGTGTGATTGGCATGCCCTTTATTCAAATGCCACTAAAAGAATAAAGAATGAAGTGACACTGATGGGTGCCCACCACCTGTAGTGTACAGGTGTGTGGGTAACTAATACGTAGTGTAGGTATTGTAGGTACTGTCAGTGTACATGTGCGTGGGTAACCAATACACACAGTGCAGGTACACAGTGCAAGACCCCAACATGCACATATATGGTAATGAAGATTGAGGATAAGTCAATGTCTTGTTGATTGTGCTACCATTGCAATTTGATACAATAATTGAAGTAGCCATTCCTTGGGAGGTGGTACAACTTCCTTATTAGCATATATCCTCCAAGAATGGACAAAATTTTCATTTTTTGAATATGTATAGTTTGAAACCTTTAATATGGAAAATGTGCTTGAACATTGTAATATTTTCTCATATTCTTATGTAGCAAGCCTTTTGCTACATTGACTTTCATGCAAAGCTTGGACATGTTATAGGCAACAACTTTGGACCATGCATGCTATTGTAGATTGAAGAACTTTAGTAGAGCTTCATGGTTCAAGTAGAGTTGAGGGCATTTCAAGCTAATCGAATTACAACACTAGAGCCCATAAAAGAGGATAGATATACAAGGAACCCTTTTTTGTTAGATATCATCATAATTTTGTCTCCTACATCTATTTTGTAGGTGAAGTTCCTTTTGTTAGCACAAGAACCTCCAATCTCCTCTAGTCACAAAAATGCCTAATCATGAACTTGATAATTTAGTAACACCAAATAAACAATTCAATTTTAAGTTGTTTGTATCTATTCACATATGTTCACCTTTTCAATAACACTTGCATATCACTCTTTGATAAATTGGGATCTATAATAAGTGCACTTGAGGAGTTGAAAGGAGAAGGCTCCCTTCCAAGGCATAGTGCAGCTAGTGAGCTAACTCAAAATAATGGTTACAATGCAAGAGCTAGTGTAGCACTACTAGATCTTCTTGTGATGGGAAATCCATAATTTCAAAGAAAAAGAACCATCTTGTCTTGAAAACAATAAAAACAAGTTGTATCATCCTATTTTGGTGGAAGAACAAGTCACACTACATATGGAAGTTCTCCCATGGAACAACTCCTCCAATAGAGAACTTCTTTCTTCAAGATTTGTGATCAAAACTAATCAATGAGTCCATTTGATAAAACGTGCTTTTGCCTTTAACTTGATTTTAGAGGCCGCCCTTGCGCCTTTGCTTGTTCTATGTCCTGCTTCTTCCATTTCTTTTGCATTTCACTTCTTTTACTTTTGTCTCAAGCTGGGATTAACATTACCCCTCTCCTAGACAAGTGCTAGTACCATGGCACTTTTAGGGCTTTGTTGTTGAGGGTTTGGTGCTTCGAAGGGTGGTTGCCTAAGTGGATGATGGGGTCTTGTTTTGATTGATAGTTGTTGCGGAGCTTGGAAAATGATTGCATTGCCCGAGGGGATGTTGAGTGGAGGGCGGGTCTCCGATGTTGGTGGTTGTAGCATCCAGGAGTACCAGAAAAGAGGAGACGTGCTTTACCTAGGGGGAGTGTCTACCTCACCATGTAGTGCATCGTGTTGGTGCTAGTGAAACAGGGAGCTGGGTTTGAGGCTTGGGTGATGTCCCACACTTGAGGACCCTGTGGATGCAGAACTGAGGTGCGGTGGTTGCAGTTCAAGAGATAGGTCGAACCTCCCTAGGTATGTCCTACCCTTGAGGTGCCTAAGCGTGTTTAGTGGGGGATCAAAAGGGCTAGGGGGTTAGACATGGAACCGGCCCATTGAGGCCACTGGAGGTGATTAACTTGAGAACCCCTAGGTGGACTGACTATGGTCCATGTGTAGCTCGTTGTGTCTTCATGTGATTTCTCTTTGTTTTTGTTTTTGTTTTGTACTTTCTTGCCTTTTTTTCTTTCTTTCTCTCTCTCTCTGTCTTTCTCTCTCTCTCTCTCTCTCTTTGGAGCTACATAGGCATGATAGAAGTTAGGATAGAAGTTAGGAGATAAGTTAATCTTCATCATTGGAGTGAGGCAGAGAAGGGGAGGCTTAATAGATTTGTTAAGGAATTGGCATTGCAGTGGGTGAAGTAACTATCATTCATTTCCTTTAGAAGACCTAAGCAAAATGAAGGTAGTAGTGTAGCTCACATCATTAGTCGAGCCATTGTGCAATTATCTATAGCATTAGGATCAAAATGGAGGGCTGAGAGGTTGTGGTCCTGTAGAGTGGGGTCTTGCCTAAGGAGTATCCTAAGCAATCTAAGATAATTACATGTGCTAATAAAGGTGGGGTCTGAGCACGAAGAGAATTCGTTGATGAAGTGAACCATGGTATCATACAAATTTTTTGATGTGAGAATAAGGGCATCTTCATATGTAGTACAATGTGGATTGTAGATGATTGGAAAATCATACCGACCATGGACACTGGGGTCAAAATCCACTCCCACCCTTTGAGGGTATGGCATGAATGTTGGGTCATTTCACTTGAAGGGTTAAGTGTTGCAAAAGGCCATCCAAGTATCCATATTGACATCCTAGATCCACCTTCTCCATGTAGGTTGGCATTCATAACCAGGCACAGACCTTGGCACCTCAAAAAATTTGTTTTGCCAAAATTTTGCATCTTTAGTGCCCCATAGTGTGGGGTTCTACTCTCTCCTTTAGCCACTTCCCCCCGAGCCGCCCTTGATATTAATCACCTCCTCCACCACCTTGATGGGAAAAACTCTACGCACGGTGGTGGGGAATTGGAATTTGAAATCGAAGGGGTTCCTGGCTGTTTCTTGCCTCTCCCAGAGCACAAGGTTGGCATGGAAGCTTGCTGGGGATTCGTCATTACATGGTGGGATAGGTACCGGTGGTGCCATGACTCCTTTGGCATTCCATCTTCTTCTTGTTTCCTCCATCATTTGTTTTCTCCTTTCTCTCAATGCCGCCTTTCTTTCTATAGAGGTATCTGCATGTCGCTACTTGCCTGGTCATGGGGAAGGAGGTGGTGGGACAAGCTCTTCCTCCTGCGGTCCCATTTCAAAGTTCATTTATGCCTCCTCCTCCTGCCTAGGGCTCTTACTGTGCCCCTTTTGTGAATCCAAGTGCATCCACTTCTTGTGGGGTTAGGCCTGCTAGCAATAGGAGATAGCTGCACTAATCTTCAAGGCTAAGGCCAACTCCCACAAGTTGTGGTGGCGTCTGTAGGCATGCTCTTAGGGCCCTATATGCCATTCCTAGCTTCTTCTTGATGGCTTCTATGGATTCTCCTTCCTCTGCTTGTGTGACATCCAATAAAGTATTCAAAAAGGCGCATTGCTAAGTTTGGAAGCCCATCTGAGTGGCCTCTTCTCTAGTTTCAGCGAGTATTTTTTCTTTCTCCACTTGAGCTAGACGACACACCAGGGTTTTCACCCTCCTTTCATTGCGGGTTGTCCACTCTTCTATTGTCTTTGTCATCTCCCCTTAGCTCTCCCCTTGCCTGTGTGTTAAGGCTGTTATTGCTGATTCCTATTCTTTGCACTTGTGAGCGATCACCTTATTCTTCTTATCCAAGCACTCGATTTCTCTCTCCAGTCTCTCCTACTCATCTATCTCTAGGAACACCCTGACTACTAGGTCTTTGACCTCTCGGTGATGCTCCTCTTGTTCCTACTCTCTTTCTGCTTCTCTTGTAGTAAGCTCCTCCATGCCCAATTGGACTCTCTTTAGCTGAGCTTCTAGGTCCTCATGCTACATTATTAAGAGTTTATACTCATATTGTAGTGCAACCAACTCCTGGCTCTCATCTTCGAGCTTTTGTCTCCCAGTTTTCTCCTTTTCTTCCTTTGTATTGAGCTTTGGTTTTAGCTCGCTAATTTCTTTTTGGTACATGGCCACCTGTCGGATTTTTTCCAGCTAGAAGGCCACCACTAACTCTTTCTCGGCTTCCAACTCAGCCCATTGCTATTCTCTTTTCCTCCTTGGCTTTCTCCAGTTGAGAGAATAGCTCCACGACATACTTGTCGTAGTTAGCGGGTGGTGTCATAGTTGTGGGGATGGGAGTTGTGGAAGTTTCAATCTTTTGCCGCTTAGGGTCCTGCCCTGACTCGACATCTATTGATGTTGATATTTTTGCCCCATGGTTGGGGTTTTCACACTCTTTGCTTGATCCAATTTCTTGTTAACGAAATACTGCACCTAGGCCATAAGATTATTGGCCGGGTGCCCTGGGTGGGCATTGCTGTTGTGGGGGTAGGTACCATGAGGGGAGGAATAGGGTGGATAGGGGCTTTGCCCTTGCCCTCTTGCACTATGGTTGGCATGCCTTCAGGTACCTGTGTGCTTGAAACCGGGCCCTCATCTCTCCTTGGGCTCAAGGTGTCCATCTTGCCTTGTTCACCTTGTTGCTCCATTGATCTGCGTTTGGCCAGTTTGATGTCTTCCTCTTCCTTCTTCCTCAACTCCTCGTCCTTTTCAGCGGCCTTACTCCTCCTCTCTTTCTCGGCTCTTTTTGACTCTTTCTTGGCTTTTTACAAGTCCCCTTCCTCCTTTTTATTCCTTTCTTCCTCTTGTTTTTTCTGCGTTGTCTTCTTCTTAGGCTTCTTTGGTTTCATTTGGCTAGACTGAGTTTCTTACTCTCCCTCCTCTTCACTAACTATCCTCTCACTCGATTGTTCTTTGTCATGATGAGGAGGTGCCCTGTGAAGTGTTTTTTCCGCTGCCTCCTCTCCATGTAGTGCCTCTTTTATTGCTTCCTTGATAAGAGTGGTCAAGATTCCTCCATACCTAATGAACACGGCTTTGGGTGAAGCATTTTTCCTCTCGGCTGCTCCTTTTGGCAATAGGGACTCTCCACTCGTCAGTCTACTTCCAAGGGCTAGTGCTTTGGCAGATTAGTCCATGGTCTTCCACACATAGCCATTCCAATCCACCTCATCCAACGAGTGAGCTACCATGCTCTCGAGCACGGGCACACTAATCCTATGCATGAGCGAGTTGTACCTTTTGGCTAGAGAAGAGGGAGTGCATCACCTTGGCTTGCAATCTGGCCTTTGATTTGGATGCTTATGCCATCATTTGTCAAGAAGTTCTCCTTTTTCATCTTCAACATGGCATAAACATCTCTCTTCTACCTCTTTTCCACCTTTGGTTCCAATTCCAACTCCTTCTCTACCAAGGCTTTACTGAGCAGGACATGCACTTGCTTAGTTCCTTCAATGCTCCCCATAGTTATTGTCCCACACTCCTTGTCGGGGTCATATGTGCTTAAGAATTCCACACACAGTGTGGTAAGGATCTCATCCAAAATTTTTGATGTACCTAGCAAGGTTGCACTGGTCTACAATCCTCTTGATTGGCCACCACCTCTTTGATATTGTGAATGTTGTGGAATTTGAGCTGGTTGCACTGGTCTACAACCCTCCTTATTGGACACCACCTCTTCGATGTTGTGAATGTTGAGATATCGAGCTCCACTCGTGATATGCCAGGGTGACCATTGTGCATTTATGTCATCGACTTGTCAGTTGCAGATGCGGTTGGTACACCACCCATGAATAATAGCTAGATGACAGCTATCCTTATCTACTTTAGTTCGTGGCTCAGTTAGTATGCCACCTTAGTTAGTTGAGTTTGGTTTGAGACCCATATATAGGGTTCTTCTATTTCTATGTACTTGAGTTCTTTTTGGCTTACACAAACTAAGAAGAGGAAAATTGTTTTCAGCCTCCACCCTTGTGTGTATTCCCCCATTGTGCAAGCAAGAAAGCTACAAGTGAGGCTCCTTCCTTCTCTCCCACAATCTTGACACAGTATTAGAGCCTTGTTCGTGGTAAGGAGCTCAAGAAAGCAAACCAAGTTCGCGGTGTTCTCGTAAGAGGAGCAGTGTTGCTTTCATTTTCTGTTTTGGGAGCAGATCTCTGCAGGTAGCACAGCCGGAAATTGCAAGAGTGCATTGTCTCAGGTTGAGACGCCCTTCGCGGTGAAGGAAGAGGGCAGTATATGCTGTGGGTGAGGGCTTTGACCCTCGATGACCCTGTTTTTTTGATTTGAGGCCATTTCGGGCCTGTTTTGGAGGCGGAAGTTTTCTACACGCACTCAGGAAAAGGCCTAGTTTTATGCTGTGCGACCACTGTTCTACAGGTCGGTGAAAAGCTAATGTAGAAATTACATCGTATGCCTGTGCGCAGAGACATTGGTAGTTACAGAATCATCCTTGTTGCCTGTTGATGCAAAATCGTCACTAGGAAGTGACTGTGTGGTCAAATACCACTTTCGTCAGTTTCGCAGATTTGCCCTTGTGAGGCTGAAGCTGTGTTCTTTGCAGTGACAGAATTTTTTGCAGTGTTCTGTAATGGCTTCTGATTCTCTCTCACAGATTGTCACTGAAAAGCTTGACAATAACAACTTCCAAGCATGGAAGTTTAGAATGACGAATTTCCTTATGGGAAAAGGATATTGGAAATTTGTTGTAGGAAATGAAGAAGAACCAGTTCTTCCTGATGTTCCCAATCAACAGCAAATGCAGGCATTTAAAGCATGGCATGAGAGAGCCAGGAAAGTTATGTATTGGCTATCTATCAGCATTTCAGACTCTATAATTATGTATATTCAGGATGCAAGTACGCCAAAGGAGGCATGGGATACTTTGTCAAAAATGTATAGCACAAATACGCAAGCCAAGAAAATGTAGCTCAAGCAAGAGTTGCATAATGTGCAAAGAGAAAATATGAGCATTAATGACTACCACATGAAGGTGAAGAAGATTGCAGATGCACTTGCTTTCATTGGGTCGCCAGTGGAAGATGATGAATTAGTTTCTGTGACCTTGAATGGTCTAGGAAAGGATTATGCACAGTTTCGAACATCCATTTCCATCCGTGAAAGATTTCCTGATTTTGAGGAGTTGATTGCTCTTCTAATTTCTGAGGAGCAGAGAAATGGTGGTGCATCTTCTTCAGGAGGAACTTCAAAAGAAGTTGTCTTCTACTCAAATGCTGGAAGAGGTAGAGGCAGAGGTAGAGGAGGCCGATTTGGAGGCCGTGGTAGAAATCAGAATATGCAGCAAACTCAAGAAAACTAGTCCTATGGAGGAGGACGTGGTAACTCTAGAGGCAGGGGGAGCCAAAGAGGTCGTGGTGGATGGCAAAGATGCCAAAATGCAAACAACAATGTTGAATGCTACTACTGTGGTAAAATGGGTCATATGGCTAAAGACTGCTATAAGAAGCAGAATGACATCATGAATGGAAAATTGCAACAAGGAAATTATGCATCTTCTAGTAGACAGGGTGATGACAGAAATGAGCATTTGTTTATGGTGCAGCACATGAACAATTCTGTGACAAGTGCAGAAGAAAGCAATGATGTATGGTATGTTGACTCAGGTGCATCAAACCACATGATAGGTCATGCAGAATGGATGGAGGATGCAAGGAAAATGGAAAAACCAGGATTTGTGGAGACTGGTGATGATATTGCACATCCTATTGTGTAGATTGGAAAAATTCCTTTGTCTATGCAGGATGGGAAAAAGAAATACCTGTCCGATGTATTTCATGTCCCGAATATCACCAAGAATCTGGTTTCTGTTGGTCAAATGGTTGAGCATAAAGGTCGCTTGATAGCAAAAGGAAAGAAGAAGGGCAGAATGTTTACGCTGGATGCAGACATGCCTGAATTGAGTGCAGCAATGTTTGCACATGGGACCGGTGTAGTTGCAGATATTGATATCTGGCATAAACTCATTGGTCATGTTAATATACAGCGACTTAAATCAATGCAGGCCCAAAATATTGTTGCAGGATTGCCTAAATTCAAGATTGCAGAAATGCATAACGTATGTGAAGCCTGTCAGTTTGGAAAACAGGCAAGGAAACCATTTCCTAGACATGTTTAAGAGAGTAAGAATCACCCTGTCTACTAGAAGATGCATAATTCCCTTGTTGCAATTTTCCATTCATGATGTCATTTTGCTTTTTATAGCAGTCTTTAGCCATATGACCTATTTTACCACAATAGTAGCATTCAACATTGCTGTTTGCATTTTGGCCTCTTTGCCATCCACCACGACCTCTTTGGCTCCCCCTGCCTCTAGAGTTACCACGTTCTCCTCCATAGGACTGGTTTTCTTGAGTTTGCTGCATATTCTGATTTCTACCATGGCCTCCAGATCGGCCTCCTCTAACTCTGCCTCTACCTCTTCCAGCATTTGAGTAGAAGACAACTTCTTTTGAAGTTCCTCCTGAAGAAGATGCACAACCATTTCTCTACTCCTAAAAAATTAGAAGAGCAATCAATTCCTCAAAATCAGGAAATCTTTCACGGACGGAAATTGATGTTCGAAACTGTGCATAGTCCTTACCTAGACCATTCAAGGTCACAGAAACTAAATCATCATCTTCCATTGGCAACCCAATGGAAGCAAGTGCATCTGCAATCTTCTTCACCTTCATGTGGTAGTCATTGATGCTCATACTTTCTCTTTGCACATTGTGCAACTCTTGCTTGAGCTGCATTTTCCTGGCTTGCGTATTTTTGCTATACATTTTTGACAAAGTATCCCATGCCTCCTTTGGCGTACTTGCATCCTGAATATGCACAATCATAGAGTCTAAAATACTGATAGACAGCTAGTATATAACTTTTCTAGCTCTCTCATGCCATCCTTTAAATGCCTGCATTTGCTGTTGATTGGGAACATCAGGAAGAACTGGTTCTTCTTCATTTCTTGGAACGAATTCCCAATATCCTTTTCCCATTAGGAAATTCGTCATTCTAAACTTCCATGCTTGGAAGTTGTTCTTGTTAAGCTTTTCAGTGACAATCTGTGAAAGAGAATCAGACGCCATTACAAAACACTGCAAAAAATTATGTCACTGCAAAAAACATAGCTTCAGCCTCACAAGGGCAAATCTGCATGTAAACGCCCCGAACAACGTAGTATGCTTAACAATTATGATATTCGCTTGTTTTCGAGATGTAATATAAAAGAGAATGAACACTTAAAGCTGAAAATGAAAATTACTCACAAAATGATAGCCATGAAAATGTAAAAGTAATGGAGACAAGATTGAGGGTTGAAGATGGGCAACCCCCCCCGGAGGAATGTATTTCTGCTCAACCCAAGTCCCTTAGGGAAGAGCTCAGTTACAATCAACTTGAGAGTGAGAAAAAGTAATTCTCACTCTCACAAGATCATGCAAAGATGTACAAACACACATGCATTATCTATTATGCAATGATAAGAACTGATTTCTTTACAGTATGAGAGAAGAAAAAGGGGAAATCAGCCTTTCTCCATCGTTGATCAGCAGTACATGGATAGGGCTTGCTTCTTGTTGCTAAAATGGAAGAAAGAGCTCGAGAAGGAGGTGCTGTAATGAATTTACAGGCTTGCTGTCCTGTAAACAGCAGTGATAGAAGAGGGAATATGGAGGAATTTGATAATGGAGAAGTGGGGGATGATGATGGGGATGGATGGGGCCAGTTTCTGGCTATCTGTGGGTGCTGTACATGAGTTTACAGCAAAGAAAAATGATGTTGAATGAAGAAAAACGAGCTCTTATTTATAGGAGAGGGGAGAGCTAGTACAAAAGGGGAAAGTGGAGTAGCACAAGACAAGTGTCCAGCCACATGTCATGAGATGTGACAAGTGGTGGGACACTTGGAAACTTGTGTGACAAGTGTCTTGACACTTGTCTCTTCTCTATGGCCTTCCTTTTTGGGTTGAATACTGTCAAGAATAGAAACAACCAAATTTAGTAAGCACAGTAAGAGTACAGAACTTACTATTTTTAGAATGACATCCCTATTTTTTAGGACTAGCATTTTTAGGCTAATTCGAGGCTGCTAAAATTTAGGGACCTCCTAAAATTTAGGGATCTCCTAAAATTTAGGGACCCCCCCAATATGGATATCATATGAAAGCTTTTTCCGTGTACATCGCAAAAATGGTATCCGAATCTTCATGTGACTTTCCTATGCAAAGAAATGTGCATTTCAAGCTTTCAACCCACACATGCACATTATACAAGCATTTCATGATCATGCCATCTTGTTGATTGTAACTGTCTGTTCTGGTGGATCTAGCCCACACTTCAAGGCATCAAACCTTTCTGTGTGCGAGTCTAACCCTGATATGCGTGAGTTCTAGTCACAGGCACCCAATCGGGCCATATAGGTGGAAGTGTGAACTATCTTTTCTCTAACCCACCGCGTGGGTCCACCATAACCTGTGACCACTCATCAGTGGCCAGCTCCAATGCACTTTTCTTTATATCTAATTAGTGCAAAGGAAATAAATTTAATAAATCATTATATAGACAAATTAATGAAAAAGGATACAAATTCTGTTTCTATAGAGTTGTGACAGCCCTCTGGCTTTTATTCAGCTGTCCTCAGCTGAAAAGTTTCTTGATATTGCTGTAGAATATTTGGGTAATCCTTCATGAATTTTCCATCTACCCATTGTGCATCTGTTGTGGGTAGATTCTTGAATTTTAGTAAGAATTTTCGTGTCACAAGGCCACTTCTCGTGGTTCGATCCTTGAGAAACAAAATCTTTTCAAGTTCCAAGAGTTGCTCTGTCTCTTCAACTTCTGGGGGATCTTTAGTAATGGGTTCCTTTGGTTTTGGTCCTATGTAAGGTTTTAGCAAACTTACATGAAAAGCATTGTGTATTTTCCAATGAGCAGGAAGCTCAAGTCAATAAGAAACTTCATTTATTTTCTCAATCACTTTGAAGGGTCCAAAGTATCTACTGGAGAGCTTTGGAAAAGATGAATTTTGACCAGAACCTTGTTTGAGCCTGCTTTTATCAAACTTTAGCAAGACATGTTGACCTTTTTCAAAAGCCAAAGGTCTTCTTCGTTTATCTGCTTGCTTCTTTTGTCGCTCTTGGGCAACTTTGATAGTGGCTCGAACTTGATCCATTGCGGTTTTTAAATCTGAAGCAAACTCATCAGCAGCAAAAATCTTATCTTTAGTGCGAATAATTGGAGGAGGAATCACTTTACCTTGTACTATTTCATTTGGAGCTTTCCCTGTGGATGAGTGCACTGTATTGTTGTAAGCAAACTCCAATAATGGAAGATATTTCTCCCATTGTGACTTATGTTCACTAACATAAGCTTTCAACATATCCAAAAGAGTGAGATTCATCACCTCTGTTTGGCCGTCAGTTTGAGGATGAAAAGCTGAGGAGAACTTTAAAGTGGTTCCCAAATTCTCAAATAAAGCACGCCAAAAGTTACTTGTGAATTTGGAGTCTCTATCTGAAATGATCTCAGAAGGCATACCATGTAATCTGAAGATATGTTGAATGAAAAGTCTTGCAGCTTGTGCGGATTTCAATGTTTTATGACATGGAATAAAATGTGATTGTTTGCTGAATCTATCAATTATGACCCAAATCATATCATGACCTTGAGGTGTTCTTGGAATACCTGAGATGAAATCCATTGTGATAGATTCCCATAGATCTTTGGGCACTGGAAGAGGTTGCAACAATCCTGGAATCTTCTGCCTATCATATTTGGATTTTTGGCATGCCAGACAAGCCTCAATGAAGTTATGTGTATCTCTTCGTAATGTCCCTCTATGTCCTGCAAAAGGGGGTTCATGACTTTCTTTAAGCACCTTTTGTCGAACAGGAAGAGTGACACAAAGGCGATTGTTCATGAGAAGGTAACCGTCTTTGATGGAATAATCTGGATGAGAACCTCCTTGCTGTAAATTTGACCAAATTGCTGCAAAATCAGTATCTTCATCATAAGTATTCTTCATCGTTTGAAAATCTTCATGATGAGCCACTGTAATAGTTGCAATGCGAGGCACTCTAGAAAGTGCATCAGCAACTACATTTTGTTTCCTTGGAGTGTACATAATTTGAAAATGAAACATAGACAAGAAATTTTCCCATCTTGCATGTTTCTCCTGCAAATGCTTTTGAGTCTTGAAATACTTCAAGCTTTGATGATCGGTTTTAATAAGGAATTCATTGCCTAAAAGATAATGTTTCCATATCTTTAAAGCATGAACCACTGTTAAGAGCTCCTTTTCATAAATGTCATACCTTTTCTCCACATCATTTAGACGGCGGCTTTCAAAGGCTACGACATGGCCTTCTTGATTTAGCACTGCAACAATACAATCACCGCAAGCATCTGCTTCCACCACAAATGGTTTTACCAGATCTGGAATGATAAGAATAGGTCCAGAAGTAAGAGCTGTTTTCAGCCTTGTGAAGGCTGCCTTCTCTTTTTCCTTCCATTGGAAAGAGATCTTCTTCTTTGTAAGGTCATGAAGTGGAGAAGCCATATGTGCAAAATGCTTGATGAAGCGGCGGTAATATGAACATAAGCCAAGAAACGATCGCACCTCATGTACATCATGAAGATGAGGCCATTCTTGGATTATCCTGATCTTTTCAGGATCCATCTGAATCCCTTCAGAAGAGATGACATGCCCAAGGTAATTTATTTTATGCATGAAAAATTCACTCTTTTTACCATTTACCAAGAGTTGATTTTGTCGTAGTAATTGTAGAACAATTTCCAAGTGTTGATGATGATCCTCTTCATTCTTGCTAAAGACAAGAATATCATCAAAGAAAGTACCGACATATTGTCGATGCTCTCTAAAGATGCGCTCCATCATTCGATTAAAGGTGGCTGCTGGTGCATTGGTTAATCCGAAAGGAACCACCAAGAATTCATAAAGACCGTATGAAGTGCGGAAAGCAGTTTTGTGTACATCTTGTGGTATTACTCTAATTTGATGATAACCACTCTTTAGATCAATGCGGCTGAAAACCTTTGAGCCTCCTAGACGATCCAAAATGTCGTCAATTCTGGGAATAGGAAACCGATTCTTCACATTGATTTTGTTGAGGGCTCGATAATCAATGCACATCCTGAATGTGCCATATTTCTTTTGAACAAGAAGAACCGGTGAACAAAATGGTGAGCTACTTGGCCTAATTAGCCCACGGTTGAGTAGGTCTTCGACTTGCTTTCTGATTTCTTCTTGTTGAGGACGGCTCACACGGTATGGTGCTATATTAGGAGGAGAACTGCCCGGGATAATATCAATATGATGGTCTTCTGGCCTTTCTGGGGGAAGCTGATAAGGAAGATCTTCCGAAAAACAATCTTTATACTTTTCCAAGAGCTGAAGTTGCTCTTGGTTTTCAGCTTTCATATTATCTTTTACATCAATGACATAAAGCAGACAACATTGAACACAATCCTTAATTGCTCTAGAGACTTGCATATGGCTTACCATAGGTATGGTGTCTCCAAAAACTCCAGCTTGGATCTCGTACTTCTTGCCTTTGTTGGTGAGTTCTACCTTCTTTTTCTGAGAGAAGATGGTTGAATCTACTCTATGATTCCAGGGCATGCCAAGAATCACATCGCAACCATCAAGGTCTCCGATACAGAAGGTATCTTCGTCACTGTAGCCTTGAATTTGAAACTTGAGCTTGCCAATGTAGGGTATCACAGTCTTCACTATGTCACCTTCATCAGCATTTAAAGCTTGGCAGTGTCCATCTCTTCATTCTTTAATCCAAGCTCTTTAGCTAATTGCAAGGAAATGATATTTTCATTCGCCCCAAGATCTATCAAGAATAGTGCTTGCTTACCTTGCAACTGTCCCCAAGCTTTTAATAATTTGCGCGTCTCTGGAGTGTGAGTTGTGTTTGCAACTACATCACTGATAGCATTGATTTTCACTGGCGACTTAGGCTTGTTGTCAGAAACCTTGCTTTGTCCCTTGTTTGGACATTGCTTTGCTATGTGGCCTGTTTGTCCACATTTAAAGCACTTCCCTTCTTTCATGAAGCGTTGCTTTTCTTCTTCGGAAAGTTGCTTTGCTTGTGGGTATAGATTGGAGCGAAATTGAGGAGCATTAGGAGGTGCATAGGGCTTCATCTTCTTTTGATTTGATGGCTACTTTTGCCGTTGTTTTTGTCCTTCATTTGGGGCTGAATACTCCTCATCGTCAGCTACTCTCTTGTTATCATTCTTTTGGAATGATTTGTTGCCATTGTGCTCCATTTCCCATGTCTCAGCATGGTCAATGAGTTCCCTGAGACTAGAACAATGATAATGATTAAGAGCAGTACGAAGTTTAAAATGCAAACCTCCTTGAAACTTCCTAAGCTTTTCCGAACTGCTGATCTTCTTGAAATGTTGGACCTTCAAAAGTAGCTCCCAAAATCTCTTGGTATAGTCACCAAGTGACTCATTTTTCCTTTGCCAAAGCCGATCCCATTCCATTTTTACATCTCTTTTGAAATGAACAGGAAGAAATTGGCTTTGTATCATGCGAACAAAGGACCGCCATGATTTTGGGGCAGCATGATCATATTCCAACCCCGTCCACCAAGTATGGGCTAAGTCGGTTAAATGTAAAGCTGCAAACTTAATCTTTTCTTTTTCTTTATACTTGTCACGACCATACAAAATTCGAAATTGACGAATAAACTTCAGAAGAAGATCAGGATTTCGGGAACCATCATACATATTGAACTTGATCTTCTTTTCAAGTTGAGATAGTGACTTAGTCTTCTTCTTCTTCTTATGCCTTCGTCCATGCTCGAATCTTGAGGTTGAAGATGATGAAGTGCTTGATGGGGATGAAGATGGAGACGAGGGTAAAGAATGTCGACGTCTTTGACGATGATGAGGTCTTCCACGAGAAGGGTGTGACTCTTCGTTACTAGAAGAGGATCCATCAGAATAGGCGCCAGATGACTTTGAAGAAGAGAATGAGCTTCGACGCGATCTCTTTCTTTGTCTTGAAGTAGAATGGGACTGCCTCTTAGAAGTAGTTGGACTTCTTGTTCGGCTCCTTTCATTGGTATGGCTTTGTCTCCTTGAAGTAGATGGGCTTCTTTCCTTGAATTCTTTGGGGTTCTCAACTTTTTCTAGTTTGAGAAGTTGCTCATGAATTTGCTGATTCTCCTCTCTAAGACTTTGAATGGCTTGAAGGATAGCACTCGATTGATCCATTGAGACTAAAGAAAAAAAAATATGCTCAAGCACTCAATGCAAGGGCTGAAAACAAACAAACTTATAGTTGTAAGCACTACCAGTGTTGGGGGTGAGGACCGAGCCAAAGCTCTGATACCACTGTAAACGCCCCGAACAACGTAGTATGCTTAACAATTATGATATTCGCTTGTTTTCAAGATTTAATATAAAAGAGAATGAACACTTAAAGCTGAAAATGAAAATTACTCACAAAATGATAGCCATGAAAATGTAAAAGTAATGGAGACAAGATTGAGGGTTGAAGATGGGCAACCCCCCCCCGGAGGAATGTATTTCTGCTCAACCCAAGTCCCTTAGGGAAGAGCTCAGTTACAATCAACCTGAGAGTGAGAAAAAGTAATTCTCACTCTCACAAGATCATGCAAAGATGTACAAACACACATGCATTATCTATTATGCAATGATAAGAACTGATTTCTTTACAGTATGAGAGAAGAAAAAGGGGAAATCAGCCTTTCTCCATCGTTGATCAGCAGTACATGGATAGGGCTTGCTTCTTGTTGCTAAAATGGAAGAAAGAGCTCGAGAAGGAGGTGCTGTAATGAATTTACAGGCTTGCTGTCCTGTAAACAGCAGTGATAGAAGAGGGAATATGGAGGAATTTGATAATGGAGAAGTGGGGGATGATGATGGGGATGGATGGGGCCAGTTTCTGGCTATCTGTGGGTGCTGTACATGAGTTTACAGCAAAGAAAAATGATGTTGAATGAAGAAAAACGAGCTCTTATTTATAGGAGAGGGGAGAGCTAGTACAAAAGGGGAAAGTGGAGTAGCACAAGACAAGTGTCCAGCCACATGTCATGAGATGTGACAAGTGGTGGGACACTTGGAAACTTGTGTGACAAGTGTCTTGACACTTGTCTCTTCTCTATGGCCTTCCTTTTTGGGTTGAATACTGTCAAGAATAGAAACAACCAAATTTAGTAAGCACAGTAAGAGTACAGAACTTACTATTTTTAGAATGACATCCCTATTTTTTAGGACTAGCATTTTTAGGCTAATTCGAGGCTTCTAAAATTTAGGGACCTCCTAAAATTTAGGGATCTCCTAAAATTTAGGGACCCCCCCAATATGGATATCATATGAAAGCTTTTTCCGTGTACATCGCAAAAATGGTATCCGAATCTTCATGTGACTTTCCTATGCAAAGAAATGTGCATTTCAAGCTTTCAACCCACACATGCACATTATACAAGCATTTCATGATCATGCCATCTTGTTGATTGTAACTGTCTGTTCTGGTGGATCTAGCCCACACTTCAAGGCATCAAACCTTTCTGTGTGCGAGTCTAACCCTGATATGCGTGAGTTCTAGTCACAGGCACCCAATCGGGCCATATAGGTGGAAGTGTGAACTATCTTTTCTCTAACCCACCGCGTGGGTCCACCATAACCTGTGACCACTCATTAGTGGCCAGCTCCAATGCACTTTTCTTTATATCTAATTAGTGCAAAGGAAATAAATTTAATAAATCATTATATAGACAAATTAATGAAAAAGGATACAAATTCTGTTTCTATAGAGTTGTGACACTGCAAAACTAACGAAAGTGGTATTTGACCACACAGTCACTTCCTAGTGACGATTTTGCATCAACAGGCAACAAGGATGATTTTGTAACTCCCAATGTCTCTGCGCATAAGCATACGATGCAATTTCTACAGTAACTTTTCACCGACCTGTAGAACAGTGGTCGCACAGCATAAAACATGGCCTTTTCCTGAGTGCGTGCGGAAAACTTCCGCCTCCAAAATAGGCCCCGAAATGGCCTCAAATCAAAAAAACAGAGCAACCAATGGCTAAAGCTATCTCCCGCAGCATATACTGCCATCTTGCTAGACCGCGAAGGACGTCTCAATCTGAGACAATGCACTCTTGCACTTTCCGGCTGTGCTACTGCAGAGACTTGCTCCCAAAACAGAAAAATGAAAGCAACACTGGTCCTCTTACCAGAACACCGCGAACTTGGTTTGCTTTCTTGAGCTCCTTACCACGAATAAGGCTCTGATACCATGTTAAGATTGTGGGAGAGAAGGAAGGAGTCTCACTTGTAGCTTTCTTGCTTGCACAATGGGGGAATACACATACAGGTGGAGGCTGAAAACAGTTTTCCTCTTCTTAGTTGTGTAAGCCAAAAAGAACTCTAGTACAAAGAAATAGAAGAACCCTATATATGGGTCTCAAACCAAACTCAACTAAATAAGGTGGCATACTAATTGAGCCACGAACTAGAGTAGATAAGGATAGCTGTCATCTAGCTATTATTCATGGGTGGTGTACCAACCGCATCTGCAACTAACAAGTCGGTGACATAAATGCACAACGATCACCCTGGCATACCACGAGTGGAGCTCGATATCTCAACAGTAAAAAGTCATGTGATTAAAAAGATTTATAGATTCCCCGCACCTTTCTTTCATCCGATGTTCACAAAAAATATCTTGTACAGTTGACATGAAAACCATCAACCTTCACAATTTATAGGTTCTTTTTTTAGTATTATAACTAGAATGACTCTAGATGGTAAACTAAAAGAGCTTCTCTTCAAAATCTCAAAGTTCAACAAAAATCATTTAAAACTCTTACTCTTTTGTGAACACTCCTCTCATTGAACCCGCAATGGCCAAAATCATTTGAAACCCTCAGTATTTTGTGAACACTCCTCTCTTTGACCCCTCAATGAATAAAAGGATAACCTCTGATAGAGTAAAGGGCCCAAATCATTTGAAACCCTCAGTATTTTGTGAACACTCCTCTCATTGACCCCTCGATGAATAAAAGGATAGCCTCTGATAGAGTAAAGGGCCCAATCTCGTAATGGGTGCTAATGATGAAACATGTTTGGGGTGCTCACGGTGCATATGAACTCATTTTGTTGAAGGTGATTTTGGTTTTAGCCTACAGTGTAGCAATATTGTTCATCACATGAGTAGATAATTATTTTGCTAACTTCCCCTTCATCAAGCGATCACATCTAAAGCAAGGGGGCCACAAATTTTCCATCACGAAGAGAAAGCACTGTCTATCAAGTTACATGTTCTATGTCTAGCCCCTCTACCCTAGCATCAAACTCTTTCATAAGAAGTTTTAGATGATTTTCCACATTTTGTGAATTATGACAACATCATGAGGTTCTACTCTTGAGGCAGTGTATACTTGGCTAGTTGTGGTTGCGAGAGGGGGCAGTCGGATCACCTCCTACTTAGGCTAGTTACATGCCGTTGTTGCCAGCCCAATCTGTGCCCAATTTTGGTGGGCACACGAAAAGTCGACTTGGGTGGTCACTTTGCCTAGCCAATAAGTGCATCATTCGTCTGCAATCGTTTACATACCAGCCACCACCTATACACATTGGACACTTCCCAAATTATCCCCTAATCACATGTGAATGAAGGGATGATATGGGTGTTGATCATTTTGACATGATATTTAATATTTGAATACTTGATTAAACACAATCATTGATGCTCGATAACACGAGTTCATATTATTGACGGGGAAAAGGGGATATAATTCATAAAACTAACACATATTACTAACATAATAATCCATGTTAATCGTTATTGGTACTTAGGGTTATTATTGCAATTCATGATTTACACAATTATTGACTATAAGTATCACAAATTGATGTTATAAAACCCAAAAAAAGGGACTAATAAAACTAACATAAATTAATATTGAAAAAGAGAGCAAGGGAGTTGAATCCCTTCACCATGCTGTTGAGGCATGGCTCTACCCAGCTCTCTACAAAAAGGTGGAAAGAGGACAATTTTATTAGCATACCACCCCTCTTTCCACCTTCCATCTGCAATGTAGATGCTACATAAGTTTACTATCTCCTCTGTAGTGTTAGAATCACCAAAGACTATTCTCACATTTGTGTTCTCCCTCTCTTGAAACATCACCAAATATTCCTATATCTTTTTGCCCTTCTTATTACATGCTCTTTGGGTGGTTTTCTGATCTTGCCTGATCTTTGGAGGCTCATTGGGGCCAACATCTTCCTGAGTGTATTCACCTAGATCATTGGAGACTAATGTAGTGTTGTCTTCTGAAGAAGACAACCCACCAATGGATGAGGAATGTGCATCATTGACAACATTGGCACGATTCCACATATATTCATACACAAGATCATACCATTTGGCAAGTGATCTTGCGATCATTGCTTGATATGGTATTGTGGGCCTTATCCTTTCTATATGACCCATAGACATGTCCCCAACATTTTCTGCATGCCTCACCATCTTTGTCGAACTCTAAAAATAACGATACTAACTATGTGGCTACCTTGGACCATATGTCCACTCCTTACTTCGATGGCTTTGAGAACTCTGCATTCATGGATCCTCATATGTGAATGAACTATATTGTCCATGCATCCTTCCACTGAGCAAACTATATTTTTGTGGTTGTTGCATGATCTTGTGTCTCAGGTGCATCTTCTTGATTCTTTCCTTTCTGCACCCTCTTTGGTTTAGGAGGTTTTGGCACATTAGACTCCGATGAAGTTCACCGTGGAAGCTACTTGTTGGCATTTTCGGAATGTGGCACCATTGGTACGTGTGTTTGAACCACATCAACCTCGTCACATGCGTCATGGATTGCATCACAGGAACTTATTACTTGCAGTTCTTGTTGAGGTGGTGTCAAGGGGCCATGTTAAGGAATATGTGGAATTGGACGAATAATTATAATTTTGTGTATTGTTGTGGGTCCCTTTGTACCCAACTCTCTTGGTCATTTGGAATTGTGTGAATTGAGGAGGACGAGGATTGATCAAAGGAGGGTGGTTTGGAAACACATTTCAAGGAATACCCCCACCCACACTATGGCTTGGAACACCCACACTTTGGCTCAAAAAGTACATAAAGTCATTATTGCATATTGCATCTTGGCTCATTTGAGACACAAAATGTTGAAACTCCTCCATGGGAGTGCTTTCTTGTGAATCCATTGAGCTCCACTTACACATGAAAATAACAAAACGATTTTAAAAGTTGCTTGTCATGTGGAAAGTATAGTTGAAACTAATTACAAAAGAACGAGTTGTAGCACTTTACTACACTCCGTCCATTCACTTATCTTTGATCAATATAGTTATTTACAATATGTGGATGGACTAAGAGGTTTATTGTTCTTAACATGGTCGTTCCATTATTAAAGTCTTTACGCATAACTTTATGTGAGACACATATTCAACTCATGCATAATTAACGTATGCGTAACCAATTTGGAACAATTCAATTTATAGATTGAGCATTGCTAACATTGATAATAATGTCTACATGAATAAACATGCTTAAACTAAAACAATTTTATGCATAACTTTATGAGATAATCTGTATACAAGATCATTGTATGCATAGCTTTATGAGACAATCTATGTATGCATAATTAGTGAATGCATACCTTTATGAGACAATATCAATATATGCATAATAAATGTATGCATAACTTTATGAGACAATCTGTTTACATAAGCAGTGTGTAATTAGTGTATACATATTCAAATCATGTATGATAATCTATACATAATTAGTTTATACATAATCGATGTATACATATTCAAATCATGCAAGATTAGTCTAGACATAATCAAATGAAGCATAACCCGTTTATACAATATCAATATATAGATAATCAGTGCATATATGACCGATTTGACATCATTTAATTTATAGGTTGGGCATTAATCAATTCATTAATAGATCGGTCATGGAATCCATTAACCCCAATGCAAGAGAGAGGGGTTGTGTTGATCACGATAGATGGAGGGAGGGGCCAATTGGATTAGAAGATGGCCTACTACATAGGGGGAACTATGGAGAGGGCACAACCACATGAAAGAACCAATTTTGGAGTAGCACTTTTAGATCATCTGGAGGAAGAGTTAAAAGCACACCATGGGATACTTGTGAATTGAATGCTTTTAGTTGTGGTGCTACTTAGATTGAGATACCAAATACTACTAGCAAACATGTGCAATTTCTCAATGTGGAGCTAGGGGGGAGAGCCTAAAATTGAAGCCTCCAGTAAGCTAATTGCAATATTAGCAACTTGGAATTAAAACTACTATGGAAGAGTCAGTCCATGATGGAGGTAGCAATTATATCTTGAAAGCTGCAAAGATCTAGGGGTAAATTTTGGTCATCATGAATTCCGAACTGAACTTTGAGCTATGAAAAATTAAAAACATATTCATCAGCTGGAAGGGTAATCAAAGAGCAATCTATTTAGTGTTAAAGTAGGGTGGCTCTTTCAATATGAATCAAATAGACTTCTAGCAAAGGTAGCACCACTATAAGGCAATCTAGATTTTGAAATAAGTAGGCAAAATCAGGTCTTAAGTCTTATTATATCCATTACATGTCCTAAATTCAATGAATAGCAAAAGTATTATTCATGTATTCACACTATTACATTCATTACAAGATGGTTTCCTATTGTTATTTTCTAAATTTTGATAGGGGCTATTGCAAATGAGATGACAAGGGATTCCCAGTTCGAAAAGGCAGCTCATAAGTCTACATGATGGAGAGGGATTGATGGAAAGCTAGCCACTTGAGGAGGGAGTGTATGTTGTGTTAGGCAATGACAGAAAAGGATGAGCTTTCATCATCAAGAGTCAGGAATGTGAATACATATGGTGGCAGTAGTGGAAGTGTGCTCTTAGATGTGTTGGACTTAACATTTATAAGGAAGCTTGGGTTTCTCCTCATAGATCTCTCTGAAAACAAGATCTGTAGATCTTGCAAGCATGTTACCTAAAATGGATGCCTTACTTGATGGATGTTTTCCTCGGAGGGATTCAAAACATAATCTAAGCATGATGCATGATGCACGAGAGAGAGAGAGAGAGAGAGAGAGAGAGAGAGAGAGAGAGAGCATGATGCATGTGCATGATATTTTCCTTTAGGTTCAAGACTGATGCTTATGCATGATGCATGTGAGTGAGAGAGAGAGAGAGAGAGAGAGAGAGAGAGAGAGCATACCTGTGATAGATGAGATCACAGCCTTCAAGCACCTGCAATCACAAAAAATCTAGCCATGCATTAGCTCACAACAGAGATGGACTGCACAGGCAACATGCAAAAAAAAAACATAGGCATGGCTACCCACTTGATGAACACTGGATGCGGCAATGTGATGCAGGGAGACAACCTGTTTATACTGCAACAGATGGACAACGGCTTCTTCGCAACAGGAGAGGGATGTAGGGACCCGGCACGTTGTAGGCGATTTGTGAGAGAGATGGAGGGACCCGGCGCACTCCAGTGCGGATGACCTTGGACGGGGGAGCTCCCCAGCCCCCCAGGTTGGACCTGCCGGGTGGCCTAGGTGTGTAAGAGGGGGGTGCCCTTTCTCTGCTTTGCCCGTCTCGTATCCGGGCTCGTCGACTTGGGCGGTCGCATCCCTGTGTGTAACGGCCCTTAGCTATGGACAAGCGGCTTCTTGGGCCCTGACCAGTGGCTTCTTCCCCCCGACCATGCTAAGGCTGCTGGCTTCTTAGCCGCATGAATGCTGACATCCCTGCTATTGCCAAAGACAATCTGGTCACTGCCTTGCATAAGTGCAGACAGAAGAGAGACCGAGATCAGTGCAGGCTCTTGCATGCTTACATCCGCCACCAGCATCTGGAATTGCATCCTGTCATTGGCAACTGCCTCGTCCCGCTGCTCGTTGACTGTGGGAATCTGCACGATGCTCGAGTCGTCTTTGATCGCCTCCTGCACCGCAGGGAACGCTCCTGGACATCCCTCATCTTTGGCTACTGCGACCATGGGGAGCCACAACATGCTTTTCACCTCTACCAGAAGATGCAACAGGACGGCCGCTCTCAACCGACAACCTTTACCTATGTCGCATTGCTTAACGCATGTACTCGACTCTCAGATGTTGACCAGAGCCGGGAAATTCATGCTGAAACAATCAAAAGGGGATTGGAGAATGATCTCCATGTGGGGAGTTCATTGGTTGATGCTTACACTCAAGGCAGTTCACTCGCCGAAGCAAGAGTTGTGTTTAACAGGTTGCGAAATCGAGATGCTATCTTGTGGACTGCCCTAATTGCAGGATATGCAAAACATGGGCTGGATGTGGAAGTTCTTGACTGTTTCCAGCAAATGCAGCAGGAGGGTGTGCCTGCAGATTCTGTCACCTTCCTTTGTAGCTTGAAAGCTTGTGCTATTGTAAGAGCTTCAGAAACTGGGCAGGAAATACACACTCAAATAACTATTAGGGGTTTGGAACAAGAACTCTTTTTGGGCAGCACCCTTGTGGATTTGTATGGTAAGTGTGGTTTGCTCTTTGAAGCACACCAGGTTTTTGACAGGTTGTCAGTCCGTGACATAGTCTCGTGGAATGCATTAATTGCTGGATATGCAGCACAAGGGCTGGGGAAGGAAGTGCTGAACATTTTTAAGCAAATGCTGGTGGAAGGTGTGCCTGTAGATGCTGTCACACTCCTTTGCAGCTTGAAAGCCTGTGATTCTGTAGGGTGTTTGGAAACAGGCCAACAGATACATACTGAACTGACTAAAAGGGGATTGGAAGCAGAGCTTCATTTAGGCAGTGCATTGGTAGATATGTATGGAAAACATGGCTTCCTTGCTGACTCACAACTAGTGTTTGATAGAATGTCAGTTCAAGATGCAGTTACATGGAATGCATTGATTGCAGGATACACTGAACATGGATTTAGTGAGGAAGCACTTCAGTATTTCAAGCAGATGAAGCTGAAAGGTGTCTCTGTGACGACTGTAACATACGTCCTTTGTTTGAAAGCTTGCAGTATGATTGGGGCTTTAGAAATAGGTCAAGAAATACATGCAGAAATCAGGCAATCAGGATTAGAAAGTGACTTATTTGTGGGCAACATGCTTATAGAAATGTATGGAAAATGTGGTTTTGTTTTAGAAGGACAGAAAGTGTTTGACAAGCTGCCTACTCAAGAGGTTTCATCTTGGATTGCAATGATAAAAGCATATGGGGAGAACCATGAGGGTAGAATGGCCGTAAAATGTTTTGAGAAAATGCGAGAGCAAGGTGTCCGACCAGATTCAATTGCATATACTTGTCTTCTTGCTGCATGTAGCCATGCTAGCCTCATCATTGAGGGGCAACAGTATTTCAAGATGATGATTGAGGAACATAGGATCGAACCAACTTTGGAACATTATGCTTGTATGGTTGATCTTTTGGCTAGATCAGGACATATTTATGTTGCAGAGAAACTCCTTGCAGCTATGAAGTGTTCTCCATCTAGTGTAATTTTAATAGCTCTACTTAATGCTTGCAAAATTTATGGAAAATTGCAGCTGGGACAACAATGTTTTCAACAGCTTGTGGAGGTTAAACAAGAAGATGCAGGTGCATACTTGCTCATGGCTGACTTATATGCAAATTCTGGCAGATTTAGTGATGCAAATAAATTAGAGGATATGAGAAAACATAAAGGTGCAAAGAAAAAACTTGGGTGTGCATCAATTGAGGTGAACAAGAAGTTGTATGAGTTTATTGTTAATGTTAACAGAATCGAGGAAGTTGTAGAAATACCTGAACTTCAGAGCCCATGCATAAGGGTGGAAGGGTATGTACCAGATGTAGATCTGGTCTCTGGACATATCTGATTGGGACTATAAATGGCCTTCTAATGTTAAATTGATACCGGCAAGGTGCTCCATTTCATATGGTATATGTGTTTACAATATCGAGGAAACCAGTGTAATTTGCTACTAGTAATAATTCAAAAGTCTGGGAAGGAGGTTGCTAGGCAGATTGCCCCACTCATTTGTTGTTTGGGTTGCAATAATAAACCTCTCTTCTAACTGGAACAAGTATGAGAGTAAAAATTCAGGAACACCTGATGTAATGAGCTGGCTTCCGGCAGAGTGCAAGGTGCATGTATTAGACTTAGCTTTTGACCCTCAAGTGTTGTGATGGTTCTATATATATGTACCAAGTTTCTGCTGCTTAGGTTCTTGCATTTTGGCGATATACTTTGGCAAACTTATTGTTGCTGAACACAGATAACTCAGGATGGTGTGCGACATGATGTGGCAAGTTATCACTGATAGATACAGGTAAGTGCAGTTTTCTCAAATTACAATATTAAGCATGAGCTTGTGTATTACATTAACCTGTATGCTGTCTTTTGCTGCAAGATGGAAAGGGATCAGCCGGCGTCAAAGGACACAATTAAGCCCAAACAATTGGAAGGTACTGAGTGTACAATGTAAGGGGAATGGAGGTTGCTCTATAATTCAGTAAGCACACGTAAGTCACTATGCTACTGTACATGACACTGCCAAGTGGCAGTGTTGAGGTTGATTACAGAATTCAATGAACTGCCAGTACATTTGCATGACATATGTTAGGTGCATATGTGATTGTGGCTAGCTTCTATGTACACAAAAACTTGATGGAAACAGTTCATGTTACATCCTTGGACATTTGAATGGGTGCTAGTAGTATTGGTCATAGTGGTCATGAAGTGACTTAGTGTGAACGCACTAAGGACACTTCAGGGTTAGGGCAGCCAGTCCCTATTTTACATATCATTGTGTGATAATTGTTCTTGGACTCTTGGCTCGTAGGTCAATGTGTGCATACACCGGGATGGTGTGGACTGGTGGAATGGGATGTTGGACCTTGGGATGTAGTCTTGACCCGGAGTGTTGCTAGCTCCTAGGGTTGGGGGTGAGAGCCTATTTGGCTCTATGGCTAGGTGGCGAGTCTAATATCTAGTCCTTGTATATTCATGGATATAGCTTGTGTTGTATCTCATGTGCAAGTTGGATCCTAGGTGGATGTTTCTTTGGTATTAGAGTATCAATATGCTATCTAGTGTGAGATGCGATGACGTGCACAAAACTGCTTTCGCTCACGGAACTGTGGTGGTTTACACTTGACATGTACGCTTTTATCTCATTTAGGGTGGCATGGGGCATTGCTAGTGAGAGTGGCGTACATGGGGTCATGTGTTGCAGGTAGTCGGTACAACAAGGTAAGTTTCTTGTTGGGTACTTGTGGGGGATTTGTTTTGAGGGGATGCTTGTGTGGATGAATCGAGGGATGCCGTTGGGAGAGAAGATGCTGAGAGATAGAGACATCATGGAAGAAGAGGTGATGTAGAGAGAGAGAGAGTGAGAGAGAGAGAGGGAGAGTTTTAAAAGTTTGCTCCTGCTACCTGCACTTGATGCTTGTGTGGTGGGAAAATTGGGCGGGTGGGGGGACTTGATGTGGCTGCACTTGCACGGTAGGACTTTGGTGGGGAGCTGATGGACCAAGTTGGGGGCAGATGGACCTGGCCTGGCTGTCATGGCTGATGGACTGCTTGAGATGTGGTATTAGTTGATGCTGCATGGACTGGCTGAGGTAGGTTGGACTGGTGTAGACTGCACAGGTGAAGGCTAGGGGCAGTGCCTGCAATTGGCGCCAAGATATTTGGGGCAGATGCCATGAGGGGGAGTAGGTGGTGTATCCAAGTGAAAGAGGGTGGGGGGAGACGGGCGCACAGGCAGCCTTCATCAGTGTTCATCACTTCACCCATTGGAATTATGTATTGAGTCAAAACACAAGTTTGCAAGTTGAGCTGTGCCAAAATGCAAACTTGCAAGTCTAGGACATGCCATGCAAATGCTTTGTTACCAAAGTGAGAGTCCAGACATATACACATGTTTAGGCCATTCTTTTAGCCTACATGAACAATGAGAGGCAAGCAAGCTGGGAATGGGAGCAACACCAGGCCGGGGAGATGTTAATTCTACAACAACTAACTATGGTGAGATAAGGAGAAAAATGAGCGGTAGACCTAGGAGTGTGCTGTTACGGCACTGCTGTCATGTGCACTGACTTGTACTTGTTCAGAATGATCTAGTTCTATTGTTAGAACTTAGGTCCATAGCTTTCCACAAGTCTACTAGTGAATTGAGTGGTTGTTTCTTAGGCATGACATTGCCATTTTTGAGACCTCTAGATGGTCCGCATCGTATTGAGCACTTGAAGATCTCAAAAACCCAAGAGAGATTATTCTTATTTGGATTTGAGTGATTTTGCATCATGAGAATGAGTTGAATTTGCAACCCAAGGTTTTCCTTTAATGACCATAAGTGTCCACAGATTGAAACAAGCACACTAAGACCAGACTAGAAACATTATTTATGAGGCATAGTGTAAGGAGAGTTGCCTAGCTAGTTTCCTATTAGAGGTAGCTGGATTGCAGGCTATCAAATCTGGCTCAGTTCCTTCCTTTTGCAGCACGTACTATTATATTGTCTAGCAGGCTGGATGTGCTTGATTTATTGCGATTTCCTATTGATCACATGCTAAAAAGGCTAAGGTCTTCTCAAGATGGATTTCAAGGATAGCAAACATCCAGTTTGTGTGCTTGAGACTTCGCATCTGAGTGAAAGATAGATGGATTGGCTCCTTGTGGTTGTTGGGAAAGTTTTCTCATGCCAGCAACTGCATGACCAATGCAATTTGACATTGCTTTGCACCTGTCAAAATCCAATATAAGAGGCATGCTATCACTGGTAAGGAACTGACTTCTTCGCCTGTTAAACTTCTTGGCTTAAAGTTACATTACAATACCACAATCTTGTGCTCAGTTTTCCCAGATTAGACCCTGCACCCATTTGATGAGGGTTTGTAGTTTGCCTAAATTACTCTTTCATGCCTAGCTATCTACCAAAATGTATATGTCTGTCCTATCTGTCTGGACATTGAAGGTACTCAATAATCAACACAACCAATTTACCTTGTACGGGGCATCATCATTGATTTAAATGCTCATGAAGCACCATCTTTCTACCTCGCACTTATGGGGTTCAGACTTGTGTTCTTCTGAGGATGTTGTTCCTTTATGCCCCAGATTATGAGGTTTATGCAAGAGACACAGTGTGGAGAATGAAAGCATGAGTGATGGTGTTTGTACATGGTTTAAAATTGTTTTTGTTGGTTGGATTTTCATGCAGCAGGGACCCTCAACATATAACATGAAAAAAGCTGCTAAAGGAACAATTCTTAAGTTGAAATTAGGTGGTTCTGTTATGAACAAGAGATCACATCGACCACCAGTCCTTTAAAACAGACTAAAGCATTACCTGAGACTGTTAAAGATAGGAGGAAAAAATTGATATGAGGGTTGACGATGCATTAGACATGGAAGCAAAAGGCATAAAAGTGTCTGATCCTGAAGTCCAAGCTGATACACCTGCTGATGAAACCGTAGAAGAGGGTGTGTGAGATTCTTCCAATCAGGAAACTATGGTAGAAGCAAACAAAGAAGCTTCAAGTAAGGCAGAATCAATTGGGATTGCACCTGAGGAGGGCCCCAAGGAAACCTTGGCAGAAGAGATGGAGGACAGAGAAGATGTGGGCTGTAGCGATGAACAGTTTGTGGATGCTGGGATACAGAAACTGACCATCAAGAGGTATTGCAAACTGTACTTTTATTACCAAGATTGTGGATGGTACTAAAAATTTTAAGTTCATTAATAATAAGGTTTTCTGGTAACAGGGGGGCACTTGGTACTACCATGCAAGCTATGAGATGCCTTTGTGCAAAATGAAAGCTTCAATTTTGCAGATGGGACAAAAGCTTTTTGGGGTTGGGTCTCCTTGGAACTTGGCAGAGGGTCAGAGCAAAACTTCTCAGAGAATCCCATCCTCACCACAGTCTCTTCACTTCTCAGCAACAGACAGTGTTATGCTGAAGTGAAGCACAGATCTACTTCCATGCCAGTTTCTGTACAGATAGAAGATACTCAGGCAGGAATGCTTATAGACACTTAGGTGCCAGCAGGTGAGTTCAAATGCTGGAGACTTGTTTCTGGATCAATGCTTACAGACATGCAGCTACCAGCAGTGGGTTCTCATGCTGGAGATGCCTCAAATATAGCGCTCTGGAGTTACTGAATGGAGTTGATCAGGTCTGGACAGAATCCAAAAAATGTATTTGCTTAAGGTGGTGCTGAATGAATTTCAAATGCATCAAAGTTGTTAGCTCTGCTTTGGACATTGCTGAATCAACTTTTGAATGTAATTCAGTTGCTAGCTCTGCTTCAGACAGCCTTGAATCAATACACAGCACTCACTGTTAATGGCAGTGAGCCCTCTGGCCTTTGGGTTTCTAGACTCTAGAGACGTCATTGGTTAATCCAGCTCCTAGGTTTGAAGCATTACATGATGACAAAGTAGAGTTCAGGATTTTATCAGCAAGTTATGTGTGGAATTGATGAATGGTTGAGCATAGTCAGAGCCAAGACATCGGCATGGGTATGTGATTGCAGCACATTTCAGAGGGACTTGATTCTCCTGGTGAGCATGTATATGGTGAATATGACATCTCTTGTGCAACAGGTCTGAAGCAGATAAAGTTTAGTCTTCTGACACTGTTGACAACAAATATCAACTTCCATGTTACAGAACTGTGAAGGCATGTACTGTACTGTCACAGAACTGTGAAGGTGTGTGACAATTCAAGAGCTAATGGTTATTCGTTGCACAATCTCCAATGTGTACTGTAAAAGTGTGATTTTTTAGAATTTATGCTGTTGTAAGTCATGCGAGGTTTCACTGTCACTCCAACCTGATGAATCCACTGATTTCATGTGGAGTTCATCTGCTGGATATGTACATATGAGGCCACTGAAAGAAATGATTTGACAGGCTTGGAATTCAAGTTAACAAGGGTAAGATCTGTTTGTGGTTTTGGATATAACCCTTGCTTCTTAGTAGAGGACATGAATGTCATACTTGGATTGTAGAGTTGAAGAGTGATCATAGTGTTTGTCTAGAACGTACAAGCATACATGTGAGTGTATGCAGTTGTTAACTAACCTCATTTTTGCCATGGTGTTAGTGATGCTGAGTGAGGGGTGTTTGAAGCATGTCTTTGGCCTTGGCACAGATTGATGTTAGGGGTAGATGGATGGTGATACACTGTATGCTAAATTATGAATTCGCAAGTGCATATGCTCTTCAACAAAGGAGCTTCAGTATGGCAGTATTTATATAGATCAGGCAAGGACAGATGAGAGTATGAGCCAATTGTACACTTGTGATTTATACCCTTGTCGGGCTGAGCCTAGATCAATTGGGAGAGCCACTGAAGGGCAATGTAAAGTCCCTTTTGATACAGGTATCAACTGGCATTCAACATTAGTGTCCATAATTGGACAGATACTATGCTCAATCTGGGCAGTTATGTCTTGATTCTCCATTGACCACAGCTCCCCATTTTCCTTTGTGGCTCCAGTTTATGCTTTAGAGTGATTGTGATCAGAGTAGGATACTAAGCTTTCTTGAATTCTAGTAAGTCAAGTCCTCGCATGACAAATTCTTTTTCCCTCATACTTTTGATTTTTAAGGTTTTACTTTCCCAAACCTTTGGAAGTCTAGTTTGTGCTGCATGTGGCACTACAATTTAACTTTGCCTCAACCATGGGTATGACTTTCTAATTCATCAAAAGTCCCAAATTGTTGTGGAAACATTATAGCCAACCCAGTTGTAAAGAGTTGCAGTCTATGACTTGGAGAAGAATCAAGATCAATCCTGGTATGAAGAATGTTACATGAGACCGTGGGAGGATGACATCTTGGTGTTGAAAGATGGGAGGGGTAACCCCATCCAAGGTCTTTATGCGCCGTTGAAGTTGAATCATAAATATATAGCTAACCTTAAAATTGCAAGCAAAAACCTTTATACAGGAAGCATACAAGAAATTAAATGGCAGGTAAATGTTATGTAAAGCCATTGATGTACAAGGGTAAGGGTTACCTCATTGGGAGGAATTCCTTGGGTATTGGTCAAATCTTGGGGGCCATCACCAAAGCCAATATGTCACTATATAATTTTGATTTATATGAACTTGTGCAATGGTATATAATCATTTGATTGTTATAGGTTGTAGATATCTAGTCAGGTCTAACGTGTAAGTGATAGTGGTTTGTTCTTGGGGGCATATGCATAGTTATTGGTTTCATGCTGGCCATTTCTTTTGCAGGCATGGTGGTGATGCAGTTTTTTTTGTTATTTGACTTGGTATATCTTGTAATTGGTATGCATTAATTTTGCAAGTAGATTATAGGAGATAATCTATAGTAATGTTTTGGAAAGGTCAATTTGCATCTCCTCTTAAGCAAAGGTTGCATAAAAAGCTGTTCCATTTGTAGCTCATGTTGGAATTAAATAAGAGGGGAGAACAATAAGAGAAAGTGAGGCCAAATCCTAAAGAGAGTAATTCTTGATAAAATGAATGATCGAGAAATACACCTATCGAATGTTTATTGTATGCACCCAAACTGTGTTCACCTGGTTTTAGATTGTGCATGCACATGTGTATACACACAGGGACACACATAGAGGTGCTTGTTCACACACGTGTGTTGACACTTAAGAGGAAATAATCTTAACATTTTGTTGTTAGATGTGGGTACCCAAACTTGTGATATGAAACAAGAATGCAATCCTAGTAGGAAGGTCTTGCAATCCTAGTAGGAAGGTCTTACCTTTTGCAAGATAGTGACAAATCTTGGACTATATGCAAATGCATTGGAAATGTGTTTACTCCTACAATGGGGTAGTGTCTAGTCCTATTTGTTGGAACGAAAGTGCCCAAAGCCCCTTCCGTATGTGGTGTGTTGAACAAGAGAATGTAGAGGATGTGGTGTGAAACCTGTGAAACAATGGTGGACACACAATAACAAAGTATCCATGGTCATGCCAATGTTGATGATCTAGCGGTGATACTAGACTAGACACACCAAATGGATTGGAGAATCTAACCAATGAAGATGATGAAGAACATACTCCAAACAATGTGGATGGAGCTAGATATAGGATGTAGGCCTCTATAACTTCTCATCAAGTCATATGACCCCCAATTGGATGCACATTCATGTAAAAAAAGGGTTTGCACATAGGTATCATATTTTGGTTTTATGGATTACACACTAAATCATGCTATATGCCCTCTTGGTTGTTACAAACTATTTAAAATAAGTATTACATTAAAATAAAGCAATACAAGTATTACTGAAATATAAGCACTAGAATAAAAGAAACCAACCATTAAAATAATCATGGAAAAGTATTTAAAAAAACATAAACAATTATTAGAAAAAGAAAAGTATAAAGATCAATAAAAAGTTAAAAACTTAAAGAAATATTACTAAATAAAAAAAGAACTATAAAAATACATTTTTAATATTTAATAATTATTTAATTAAAAAATAAAATAGTATTAAAACATAAGAGTTTGAGAGAGAGAGAGAGAGAGAGAGAGAGAGAGAGAGAGAGAGAGAATGAAATGATATATTAATGATTGCAAAAGGCCAAAATGACCTATGAGACCATGAGTGACAAACATGTGTACGATGGTACAACTCCTTGAGCAAGTAGCACAAAGCAAATGAGAAAGAAAGTAACTAAAGCTGTGTGTAAAACATATAGCTCTATCTAGTAACAACAAGCTCACGGATGTTGGTACAATCTCATGTGGATATGGAGGGCTAGAGAGAGAGGTTTCTTTTTTTGGGGGGGGGGGGGGGTGAGAGGGAGTGGGTGGGTTGGCAAAGAACGGCCATGGGATACTATTTTGATTGAAATTGGCAAAAAAATACTTAGACAACATGACATTACAAGAAAGAAAGTTAGCATAGATTGTAAATAGAAGCACTATATACTATCAACTAAATAAACTAGATGTTTAAAGAAAATAGAGATGCATGATAAATTAGGTGAATAGAACACACTTTTGAAGGCAATGAAAAGTTTGCAACTAAATATCCTAGATGTTTAAAGAAAATAGAGATGCATGATAAATTAGGTGAATGGAATACACTTTTGAAGGCAATGAAAAGTTTGCAAGATGTAATAAACAATATGGAAGTGGACCTTTACTTGCATCATTGGACCTTCTAATACAATTAATCCTACACACACACACACACACACACACACACACACACACACACACACACACGCACACGCACACGCACACGCACACGCACACGCACACGCACACGCACACGCACACGCACACGCACACGCACACGCACACGCACAGAGGACACATTGGCCTTTTAGAGATATTAATATGCTATGTGTGTGTGTGTGTGAATCCCTCTTTAGCCACAACAAAAAGCAAGAAGGAGTTGGCATGAGGGCCAAAATTGAAAAGCAAAGTTATAGGAGGACCAAGACATCAAGAGCTATGTAGCTATGTCATTGGATTTTGAATTAAAACTCAAAAAAGCAAAAAAGTAGGGCATGCTAGAAATAGCAAGTCATGTAAAAATAACTTGGAATCTAGAAGTGCCTTGGGACACTCTAAAAGTGAAAAGTGACCAACAAGCAACCTCAAGAGCTAAAAGGTAGTCATTGTTAAAGCTAGCAACAAAAAAAAAAGCAAAGGTCAAAATGTGACATGGAGGTACTCAAAAGTATGTGATGGCATTTAGATAATTAAAACTAAAGCTTGAAGTGAAATAGCACTTCAAAGTGCAAAAGCTAAAAATAACATGAAATCATCAATTATTCTGAGATAATTTGGGACATTAAATTTAATGTTTGAGAACCCCAAATGTTCATTGTAATACATTTTAGAGCTATGGGCTCAATCCCATGTAAATTGTAAATTAAATTTCCATACATTTTTGTATTTGAGTTGGTGGAATTTAATCTAAATGTGCTTGATGGGTCAATTACCCTAAGGTTGTATGCAATAGAGTATATGGCCATGGTGCCCAAGAGTAAGTGGCCTTGCTCACATGTAAAAAATGCAATCTATATTTAAGGTGGAAAAAAAAGTAAAGGAGTGATTCCAATTCTTGCAGATTCAATCATGGCTTATCTCCCTACTCATTTTAGCTTCTATATTACTTGTATTGTGCATTCGTATTTTGGTGAGAAGGGGTACCTTTATCTCTTGAGTTTGTTGAGAGAAGGAGAATATTTCCCTCCATGTGGTTGTTTACTTCTTCATCTTGCTTTCTTTTTTTCATTACAATTTGAGAGAGAGAGAGAGAGAGAGAGAGAGAGAGAGAGAGAGAGAGAGAGAGAGAGAGAGAGAGAGAGAGAGAGAGAGAGAGAGAGAGAGAGAGAGAGAGAGAGAGAGAGAGAGAGAGAGAGAGAGAGAGAGAGAGAGAGAGAGAGAGAGAGAGAGAGAGAGTTTGTGTCTTGGAGAAACTAGCTATGGAGCTCAATATTTTACACATGGAGCTTGTGAGAATTGAGGAGTGCAGACTTATGTGTAGGTGCGACTATTAGAATTGATGGGAGCTTGGAGCTCATCGACATATCTCTACAATATAACTTGATGAGTTTTGCTTGTCTTCTTTGGTCAATTTGAGAGCCTTACTTTATTGTAGATTAGATTTTGGTAAGGCCAGGCTTGTGCTATTAGCATGGTGAGAAATCTCTCATGGTGTGAGGTAAGAGCGAGCAATTAGCATTGGAGAGAGTATGATTGATATACTTACATGTGTTTAGATTCACCAATCATGGGTGTGAGCTTTACATATTGGTTCCATTTCTGTGAAATAGATGGACTCTCGTGTAATCCTTGAGCGAGAGGAATAGGCCATAGATGCAAGTGAGATGGGAGGTCTTGCAATGGAGCATCCATAGTAGCTAAAACCTCATTAACATAGTGGTGCACAGATCGGTTGCCATATGCACGCATAGTGAGCGTCAGAAGGTCCCCAAGAACAAAAGAACTCTACTTTTTACACAAAAACCAATGAAAAAAGCTTGCACAACATGAACAAGAGACCAATTGGGTGCAATCTCTCCCATGCCTTGTGTGAGCGCTCCACAAAGCATGTATTTAATATATTATTCATCTTCAAGCTTAAATAATAGCCCAATTTACAAAATAGCATGCTTTAGCTTTTTGAGTTTGCTTTTGTGCCAATAAAGAATTAAAGCTAATGGGCGCCCAAGAAGTCAGGCGGTACCCAAGTACAATGTCCAATACAAGTATTTAAATCGTGCATCCATGCGTATACAAAAATAATAAATAAATATCAAGCGCTTTGATAAATAAGTGCGTCAAAATATAGGCGCCATGCCTAAGATACGCGCCCATCAAAAATTGACGATGACTTGAATGCACACTATCCTCCAATGCTTCCCAATGCCACCGCTGCTTGCTCTACACATCAACTGAAGCATTCACAACTGTTAGAAAAATAATACAATTAAACCGACAAAAGTGAATACCTAGCAGTCTTCAGCTACATAAATAAATTGGTTAGAAATCAATCCTAACCTGAATTTATTACGAGTGCGCACTCTAAACTCATAAACGTTTATTAATTTAAATATGTATTTTGCAGAATCACCCGCTATGGAATCACCCATGTACACATAAAATTAACAAAATTCCTGAAAAGGATAGGCTTCCCCATCGACTTCTCGCACAAAGAATCCACTTTGTGTATGAGCCCCGGTAATACCAATAAAATTTTACGGAATCCACCGCAAAACCTCACGGAATCCATCGTGGAATATGCCTCCTGGCATCACATAGAGTAGGAAGGATGGATTAGAAGGCAACCAATTTGTGAGTGATCATTGGTTGGATTAGAGTAGAATTGGTTTGCTGATTTGTCAGTTAGATTAGGACCTCTTCTTTCATTTAGTTATTTTTTATAAACATGATCATGGAATATCATGGGGATACCATTAGCACATGACTAGCCAAATGGAGGAGAAGAAAGACAACTGTTCTCACCAAGGAGCTACATGAAAGCCATCAAGCACATGAACTATTCAAGGTAGCCTTCATATGCTTGCAAACCACCATAAGTAGGTAAAATGGTGGAGGAGGAAGCAACGAGAATGCATGGGGCAAACAAGTAGTTTGTTAGGAAGATGGATGTAGATCTAGCAAGTGCATTACCAAGAGAGATTCGTTAGAATGAGAAATTTGTGGTTTGCAAGCACATTATCTACATATAGCAAGAGCTACATTTAAATGCAATCCTCTCAACCACCATGATATCCTAAGAGCCATAACCTACCTAAAAAAACTCGATAAATGGATCACTAGGTCATGCCAAAATCCTATTCTTGTAAAGACTATTCTTCCAAGTTCTATTTCAAGAATCTTCATACTTCTACAACAAGAGGATTATGTAACATGTGTCAAAAAGAATAATGATCAAAGGATATAAATAATGCATAGAAGCATATATACACTACATTTTGCACATGCATTTATTTTCTCCTTCTCCAAGCTATGTTTCCATGGAAAAACAAATGCTATATCAAAAGGCCATTTTCATTTTGATGATTGTATTTTGAACATTCCTTGACACTCTTTAGTTGGCCACTTAACTACGTACTTATAAAGTACTTGTAATTGTTTACATAATTGGGATTTTATGTTGATGAAAGTGGCTTGAAGGAATTACCAAAAATTATTGAATATATGGTAGTTATTCTTTGAATTTTTTGATTGGACATCATCTTTATGCAGTCATGTGTAGTCTTGAGTGTGACTAGCTAGTTAATTTTGGGCTGCAAGGGCATGCAATGAATGGATTTTTATGATTCAACTATTGGTTATAGCCATATTAGGTCCAAAACCTGCTATGTACATGGTTTTTGAGAGGTACATGTAAGCAACATAAATGATTATCCATCGAGCTAATGATAAAGCTTGACTAGCTCCAATCAAAAGTCAATGCTATGTATATAGTTTGGGTTCCAAAGACCCATGTTTGATAAGGATTTGAATGGACATGTCAAATTAGTCATTTGATTGTATTTTTTACTAGTCTTTAGACTTGAGACACTCAAGTTTTGACTTGTTGTATTTGGATGCACTTCTAGAGACTCAAGATATCCATTGAGCTAATGATAAAGCTTGACTGGCGCCAATCAAAAGTCAATGCTATGTATATAGTTTGGGTTCCAAAGGCCCATGTTTGATAAGGATTTGAATGGACATGTCAAATTAGTCATTTGATTGTATTTTTTTACTAGTCTTTAGACTTGAGACACTCAAGTTTTGACTTGTTGTATTTGGATGCACTTCTAGAGACTCCAGATATCCATCGAGCTAATGATAAAGCTTGACTAGCTCCAATCAAAAGTCAATGCTATGTATATAGTTTGGGTTCCAAAGGCCCATGCTTGATAACGATTTGAATGGACATGTCAAATTAGTCATTTGATTGTATTTTTTACTAGGCTTTAGACTTGAGACACTCAAGTTTTGACTTGTTGTATTTGGATGCACTTCTAGAGACTCCAGATATCCCTAGAAGCTAATTTGAGCCTATTAGTGGATAATTTGGTTGTTTCTTGACTCCAAAATGCATGAAAGTCCCTTGACAATGAGTTGTAGGTTTTTAGGTTGAAAACTTAGTTTTTGGACTAGATTTTACATTTTCCCACTCAAAACCTTAATTAGACACAAGCAGTGGATTGGTTGTAACCCATAAGACTTAGGTTAGGTCATATGATGGGATTGTTGACATATTGAAGTGTGCTAATGTTGAAAGATCAAAGTATGCTGATTTTTTTCCTGAAATTTTTGAGTTTTCCTTGATTTTTTTCTAAACCACTTTGGCCAAGGGGGGAAGGTTTTGCCCACCACCAAAGCAACTACTGTCACAACTTTGTGACCTAGACACTAGAAGCCTTGCCCTCTACTTGTCTCGAGTTTCTACTTGACCTACCTTGAGTTGTGTAGGCACTATCTTTTGGACCTCCTTTGAACCCAACAAGAAACCTAGCACACTTTAGAAGACCTATTAAGGTCTCTACACTTTGTAAAAAGGACATGATCTCCACTTCTTTAGAGTGTGAAAGTATACTTGTAGACTAGTGTGAGGATCTTCCCTCTTGCACTAGAGCACTACACCTATATGGAGTTCTCATGCTTACCTTGATTTTCTTACCTCAAGATACTATTTTCAAGTAGCATGTTTCCCATATTCTTGGAGTTTGACCACATATCTACATACCTCAAATTGGTCACAAACTTGCAAATCACACGAGCTTATTTGCTCACCTTGCCCACTTACCTCAAGTTGACTATTAGCACTCACCTTGAGTTTCCTCAAGCCATTTACCTTGATATCACCTACATTCACTTACCTTGAGTGAGGCCTACACGTTCACTACATCTAGTTGATACATTTATTATCCCAATTTGGCCACTCGGCCACTTACAGTGCATGCTAGCACTCACCTTGAACTAACATAACCACCTACCTCAAACTGAAGCTTACATATTCACACCTCAAAGTGACATTAGCTTTGTTACTTGAGTGGCCCACACTTGGTTTTATGACCTACCTCGAGTTGACCATTCCTCAAGGTGGTGGTTGTGAGGTTCACACCTTCACTTACCTCAAGTTGGTGGTTGTGATGTTCACACCTCCACTTACCTCAGGTTAGACTTACCAACCTTGAGCTCCTCAAGTTGGATTCATGCCATTACCTTGAGTTTGATTTCATCTTACTCACCTCAAAATTCCATGCTTAACATTCACCTTGAGGGGTTCATCCACTTACCTTGAGTTTGTCACATACCACTTATCTCAAACTTACCTCAAGTAATCACATATGTACCTCAAGTGGTTTTATCTTGAGTGGTCCTATCAACTACCTGGAGTGACGGTTAGACCCTTACATGTTGCCTTGAGTTGGACTTACCTACCCTCACTGACCTCGAGTCCCAACTCACTTACCTTGAGACTCAACATGCCTTGAGTGCACATTCATGAGCACATGTCACTTACCTCAAGTCAGTCCAAAGCTTTTCAAAAAATTGGAGTTCGAGCAAGTTCCCTATTGCATGAACAGCTTTGGCAAAAGCAACAACACTTTAGTTCCGTTCTCGGATTGATGGAATTGATTGATGAGGTGCACACTCTTCTTCTTCTTGTAGTGGAATAGGAGCTCACACTCTCAAAGGGTGCTTAGATTAGTTTAGGGAGAATGCATTGAGATAGTATCGATCCATTAGTATTAGATTTTGTAGACTTTTCATTGCTAGATTAAAATGGCACAGAGTTAGAGCGAAATTTTTTGAAAAATAAGAAGTATTAAGGTTGAAAAGTTAAAAAATACCAAAGACTATATATGGTCCATGGATGTCTCATGGTGGACCAAAAAGAGGGGAAGATGGAACCTTAATATACAATCCGTAAAGCCACGCTTGGCCTTTACCCTACTCTGAGTGCTCGGCACTGTTATCACCTCTCGGCCATACATTCGCCACTCACTTCACATGCTCCTTGTTGCTCCGGCAACTGTGACCGCCATGTCACAACACCCCTTTGTCATTGGAAACCTTCGACGCACCTTAGGAGAGCAAGAAGGCTGGGAAATCACAGGTGGAGATGCATCCAAGCTCAGTGTCTTTAGTTGGAAAATGCTCATGTGCAAAGGAGGATAGGAAATCACAAGTAGAACATGACATGTGAGCTAGAGTGGGGTCGCTACATTAGGTCTGGAACCAAGAAGTACACCTTGCAATTGGAGACACACTGGGGATATATATACCCCATGAAAGAATGCTAGGCATGGCAAATGAGCCTTTTTGCTTGCTACACTAGCATTTTGTAAAATCCCGCTTAACGCATTATCCAGTTCTGCATTCTTAGAAACAAAGCTAGACACATTTGCAATATCCCATATGGGTACCACACCCTTGTTTTTCACACCTATGAAGCAACCTCTGGCCCAAGGATTCCATCCCAACTCTAAATAGTCTGGCCATTAGAGCCACCATCAACCATGATACTCCTTAGAGCTTCATATGAGTGAACCTCCATGAGAGTATAGGTTGAGTGCTTGACCTCCAAAGATCACATTCTCGAGTAGTTGAAGAGCCTCTTATAAGTAGCCTCCAAAACACTCAAGTCATTGAGCCATTAAGGAGCATTCAAGTTCACTAGTGGATTCCATAGAATACCATGAGTGAAAGAACACATATTGCTGAGAGTTGGATGTTTCTTACTTTGAATCCCTTGATAAAGAAGACCCTTGCATGTTGACACATCACTAGGCACAAAACCATTACATTTGGGAAGCAACGACCAAGTCTTCAAGGATAGGGTGCTAACCACAATTCACTTTGTAAGGACACCTTCATGAGTACTTTGAGTATGTGGGATGAAAGCAAAGTCAATTGATCCATCACTTTTGATAAGAGCTTGGGCTTAGCCACAGACTAGAGTTGTGTGACTATATTAGATCCTATCGTAGCATACTTACATAGAGCTTAGTCAATAATCTTGCCATTTAGTCAACTTGCAATTACCTCATTCCACTTTAGTGTAACAAGACTTATTGGCCAAACTAATGCAAATATTAGTGATCTAAACGATTGCCCCAAAATTATTGTCATTGAGGATTGTGATTACAAGAACCCTACTTGCATGCAACCCCTAACAATGACAAAAATCTCCATGAATTGCAACAATCCTAGGGTTCCACACTAGTGACTTTGTGTGAAGATATGTTTGAAGTTGCCAAGGTGCACTTATGAGGCACATGGAATGTTGAAAGGTCCCTAGCACTACACACATGACCAAGAGCTCTAAAGGGAGTCGTTAGGGATACTGGAAGACCATCTTACCAGTATACTCCTATTTAGCTGAAGTACTCAAAACTCCTTATTGACCACCAAAATGCATAGTGCATTAGGAGATTGGGACTTTTGACTTTACTCGAGATTGTAAAATCCCATGAAGGCAAGTTGTATATTTCCCCCCTATTCAATCTCTAGTTATGCTCAATTAGCTTGAGATAACGCTGACTTATCATGCAAGAAAATACTCAAGCCTCTTGGCTCATTAGAGATGAGTGTTTGCTGCACTCCATACAAAACTAATCTCTTGGTGTCACTAAATTGATTGCTTATTACACATTTTCTATTTAGTAAATTTATGTCAATAAATTAATGACTCACTTTTTTTAAAGTGTTGATGATGATCTAGCATGGCCATGAGACCATTTAGAGACGTATTCCTAGTGCATTACTTAATGGGGTGATCAGAGCACTATGACGGGAATATCTGCTGCTACAGGCAGCACAAGTTATAAAGGGAGAAGGAAGTGTCTGTCAAGTGTACATAAAAACCAAGGAGTTACACATAAATGAAGATGGATTGAGTTCTAAGAAGAGGAAGTGCATTAGCATTGTGTATATATATTTATGTGTGCATCTGGGGACACTTGGAAACGTTTGCTTATGGGTAATGAGCATTGCATTCATTTGGGGTCATCCTCTTCCTTACAAGTCAAGGTTTAAGGTCTTTTCTCTCTTAATGAATTAAGGAGAGAAGCAATTCTTTCACTAAGAAAGACAAGAGATGTAATTCTCTCACTAAGAAAGACGAGGGGCGTGATTCTTTAGAAATAAGAAGAGAAGTGATTTTCTTTTTCTAAGGTCTAAGATGACACAAGATTTTGTGTGGAAGTCAATCTTAAGGTTGAGGCCCAAGGCAATCTAATGAACTCTCCTTATTTATGGCTTAAGGTGGTTATATGGACCACAAGTTAAGAATAGAGTTTAAAAAGCCACTTTTATTAAAATAGACATGGTGAATCAATTTTTAAAATATCTCACGATAGAAAGCCGATCTCTAAAAATGACCCGCATGGGTTATCAGAAATGATGAGATCTACAAATTTTGTGTTGGACGTTTTTCCATCGGAGCAACACATGGAGAGATATTCCAAAATTGGTGCCGGACAGTAAGTCCTTGAACAACTATATCTTGTATGAAGATCAACCTTTCTAATCTTGGCACTCAAGTTTCTCTTCAAGAAGAGAAGCTCTTAAAGCCTATAAAAGAGGGACTCTCCTTGGATGTGGAGGAGGTGAAGGAAGCATCACTTTGCATGCATGCAAGAGGAGAAGAGAAGGCAGTTCGAGTCTTACAAAGTGCTGTGAAAGCTCTATTAAAAATCAAGTACCAAGAAGAGAGCCTTATACATATTGTGTAGGAAAGAACAAGAGAAATCAAGATCAAAGGAGCCAACTTTCGAGTTATGTAAATGCTTACCGGTTGTATACCGTGCAAGGATCAGTGTAAGTTCAATCTCGTCAACCCTCGAGTTGTGCAAGTGTTGCAGAAGCTCTGTTGAAATCAAGCTCCAAGAGGAAATCCCTACACATATTGTGTATGAGAGAAAGAGAGACTCAAGAAGGATCAAAAGATGCCAACTTTTAAGTTATGCAAGTGTTAGTCTGTTGTATACCGTGCAAGGAACTGTGATCTTGTTCTCAAGATATATAAGATAAGAACTAGTTTATGTGTAACTGAGGAGCTTGCTCTTTATCAGTAATATAACTCCACAAGGGAGGAGATTGGCCCATCTTTCAGTTCCTAGTGTGTTGTCAATCTCTCTATCTCTTTACATCTTTCTTTTTTCTTATCTGTTTTCTCTCTGCGCCAACATAATATTCACCCCATATCTTTTAAGTATATAAGAAGGTCGAGCGTGTATCTTGGATCTTATAACAGTGATATCAGAGTAGGTCTCTTTGCTTTTCTCAAAGTAAAGGCGATCCTTGCAAGAAGAAGGTAGAGATGTCAATTGATAAAGTGCTTACAAGTGAGCAATTATAGGCTCAATTGACAGAGTATCATAGCTTAAAGGAGATTCCCGAAGTACACCAATTGATTAACAGCTCAAGAGCAAGGGAAGAAGCTACTTATGAATGATCAAATTCTTCAAAAGATGGTGATACTAGAGAAAAAACCATTGCACCAATTGATGGTGAAGGTGCAAAGTATCCAATTGTTGAGAAGCTTCCTAGAAGGAAGGACTTTTGGGTTGAGAAGAGTAAAAAGAACTCACCTCGAGTGAGGCAGATAAGGAGGAAGTCATCTCCCTCAGTAACCAGCAGCTACTCTCCTGATTACTCAAGTTTCTCCTCCTCCTTATTATCTTCTAGTTCCTACTCTCTTGGTTCTAAGTCTCGTGCAATCCGCAAACGGACAAAGAGGGACTATAAGAGGAGCAAGCTTAAGAAGATTGAGACTTTCAAGTCTGGGGATAAGGACATAAAGTTTGACTCTTACTCCGGTAAGAGAGCTCCTGCTAAGGCGTTAGCCTTTGTTAGGCACTTTGAAGTTGCTTTTTTTGATGGCAATTTCTCAGAAAACTCCAAGCTCAGACATGCACTTGAAAGACATCGCTAGCAATTGGTGGTTGACTCTCATTTTGGAGGAAAGGAAACCTACGACTTGGAAAAAGTTCAAGAAGAAGTTTTATGCTCAATTCTTACCTCCTGATTTTGAGAATGATGTCAAAGGGTGGGATTGGCTAGGCCAGAAAGAGCATGCGAAGGTCACTAGTTATGTGGACAAGTTTTGATCTACTCTTCTTAAGGTTACTCCTTTCATGGGGATTCGTGATGAAGAGAAGAAAAAAAAGTTTGAAGCTGGTGTACTCCCTCATTTATACATAACCATGAAGGTGTATCCACATGAAACCTTATCTCGCATGATGGAGTCTGCCATCATAGGTGAAAGTTTGCATACACCTGGTGCATCCCAAAAGTTGGAGATGAGTTATTATAGAGCTAGACAAGAGAAGCTCTATGATCAACCAAGAGATAGGACTATCGAAGAAGACCTACCTCTATCCATGATCAATATTCAAAGCCAAAGAGTAATAAGAAGAAGCGTAAGTATTTCTCATCCCCTTTGAGATACAAAAGTACAAAGAGGAATGAAGGTGCTTTCTTTGTGGTAAGTTAGGGCATATGAAGCTTGATTGTCCTCACAAAAGGAAGGAAGAAAATGTGATTAAAGATCCTCCTCCACCATCCTTAAATTCTATTCCAGATGTGCAAGCTAACACTCATTCAAATGAGAAGAAGAGACAACTCTTAAAGGGTTGGGGGACACTTAACAATCAACGAGTTTTGATACTCTTTGATCCAGGGTTCATATACAATTTTGTGTTAGCAGATATTGTTGAAAGGCTACAAATTCCATTGGATCGATTGGAAACACCAATTGGATCAGGTTCAACATTTGAAGGACTTACAATCAATTCTACTCTTATCTAGGGGAAGTTGAATCTTAGAAATGGGGATTACTACGATCAATAATATTTTCTACTTGCACACCCATTGGTGACTGTGATGTTATCTTAGGTATGCCTTGCATTACAAGATTAGATCTCTTCCTGATTTTGTTAAGAAGACCCTTGCATTTCAATTCAAGGGTCGAAACATAGTATGTATTGCTGATATTGGAGATTGACATGTGCCAATGGTTAGTCATGTTAGCATTTCTAAAGAAATGAAGAAAGCTATTTTTACGTACATGATTTTTGCGAGAGAGTCAAAAGAAGCTAATGATTCAAGGGAACTTGATGCCTTTAATGAACACACAATACCAATTAATGCTTCTAAGTCTCAAACTTTAAAAGAACCCCTCTCTTTGATTGATTAAGCCATACATGATTTTGTTAAACAATATGAAGATTGTTTTGGTAATTCACTCCTAGGGGAGTTACCTCATAAGCACTCGGAAGATCACACAATTGATCTTATCCCAGACAATTCACCATCTAACTAATCGCCTTACCGAGTAAGTGCAAGTCAGCAAGAGAACATCCTAAAAAAAATAAACGAACTGTTGGAAAAAGGGTTAGTTCAACCTAGCTCTTCTCCATACTGCTCGCTAGTCTTACTTGTTCAAAAGAAAGATGATTCTTTCCGTATGTGCATAGACTACATATCTTTGAACAAGATCACAATCAAGAATCGTTTTCCTATCCCAATGATTGATGATATCTTGGATAAGTTGCAAGGGGCTAGTATCTTTAGTTGCATTGATCTCAAAAGCGGCTATCACCAGATATAGATAGAATTTGAAGATGTTCAAAAGATAGCTTTTCATATAACGTTTGGACTATACGAGTTCTTAGTCATGCCATTTGGTTTGACTAATGTACCCATCACATTCAATCGAATGATGGAGAGGATTTTCAGACCTCACTCAAAGTTCACATGTGTCTTCTTTGATGACATTCTGATATTTTCACGGCCTGAAGAAGAGCATAGAAAACATCTATCTATTGTTTTTCAAGAGCTTTGCAAGCATAGGCTACATGCCAATGCTAAGAAGAGTGAATTTTTCCTTTTGAAAATTCATTACTTGGGCCATATTGTTTCTCACAATCTGGTGAGAATAAATCCTAAGAAGATTGGAGCCATTGTTGAATGGCCTACACCTACTTTTATACATGAAGTTAGAAGTTTCTTGGGCTTATGTCCATACTACAAGTGGTTCATATGAGGTTTTGTGTATGTCGCATCTCCTCTATATGTCCTTACTAAGAAGCGAATGCCTTTTCATTGGGGATCAAGGCAACTATAAGCGTTTGAAAGAATTAAGTTTCTTGTGACTCAAGAACCAGTTCTCATAGTTTCGGATCTTCAAAAACCTTTTAAAGTTCACTGTGATGCTTCTGGGAATTGCATTGGAGCTATGCTTAACCAAGAGCATCATGTAGTAACATTTGAGAGCCAGCGCCTCAAGGATCATGAGCTACATGCTCCAGTATATGAGAAAGAGCTTATGGCGGTGGTACATGCTCTTCAAGTACGGAAACACTATTTACTTGGTACAGATTTTGTTATTAAAACAGATCACCAAATTCTAAGATACTTCCTCGCTTAGAAGAAGCTCTCAGAGAAATAGGGTGATCCTTGAGTGAATGCAATAACAACTGTTTACCATAATGAGTTCATGGATTTACCCAAAATGTATACAATTGATTCCGACTTCTCAACCATATGGGATCAACTTAACTCGATTCGAGATGGTTATTTGTAACATCATCAAGTAATTTGTGTAGCATTACCATTGCAACACAAGGTAATGGATAAAGCACATGCATCTCCATATGCTGGACATAGGGGTATTCTACCCACTACTCAAGCACTGGAAATATATTTCTTTTGGCCCACTCTTAGAGTTGACATCGAAAGATATGTTTGCGAGTGTAAGATATGCCAAAAAGTAAAGTATGACAGGCATAAACCACCTAGTCTACTGAAGCCATTACCTATTCCCAATGAGCCTTGGGAAAGTATAGCCATGGACTTTATCATGGAGCTTCCTTGCACACAAGCAAGTAATGATGCAATTTGGACTATCATTGATAGATTCAGTAAGCAAGTACACTTTATACCTGTGCGAAAGACAATCAAAGTTGATCATATGGCTAAGCTATTCATTGCTCATATTTTCAAGCATCGTGGCATGCTTAAGTCCATTATAAGTGATCAAGATCCCCGCATGACTAGCCTCTTTTGGCAAGCTCTCTTTGAGAATCTCCGGACTCGGTTAAAGTTTTCATTCTCTTATCATCCTCAAACAGATGGGCAGAGTGAAAGTGCTAATTCTACTATTTTGGACCTTTTGAAATCCTATGTCTCTGATAAGTAAAGAGAATGGGAAAAGTATTTGCCTTTAGTAGAGTTTGCATACAATAACATGGTGCATTCTAGTATTGGTAAGACACCCTTTGAGATCATCTATGGTAAGCCTCATTTACCACCCATTTTTCTTACGAAGGATAAGATCTTTGCAGCAGATGAGTTTGTTAGAGACATTGATATAGCTTTCACTCAAGTAAAAGCTGCTATCCAAAGAACACAAGAGAAGCATAAATGCGAAGCTGATAAGCATCGTCGTAAGTTAGATCTCAAGTTGGGATAGTATATTCTTCTTAAGTTTGAGCAGGCTTGAAGAAGCAGAAAGGTCAAAAGGGTAAAGTGGTTAAGCTTTCTAATCACTATTATGGCCCTTTTAAGATCACAGATAAGATAAACGATGTGACTTTTTGTTTGGATCTACCAAGTCATTGGAACATTCATAATGCTTTCCATATAAGTTTGCTACATCGTCCCTATATTGGAGAACCTTCAATGGAACCAATCAAGGAAGATTTACCTGACATAAAAGAAATAGAAGAGTTCCTTGTGCTTGAAAGAAATTTACACCATTAGGACAATACTCTAAGGTCAGGTAAGGTATTACGGAAGTATCTGGTTAAGTTAAAGATTTATCCCCCATTGGATGCTCAGTTTATGACCGAGAGAGAACTACAATACTTTCCAGATCTTCTTAAGGACTATGTATCCCCTCTATAGTTGAGGTCAACTGTTTAGAAGCCAGAGGGATGTCACTAAATTGATTGCTTATTACTCATTCTCTATTTAGTAAATTTATGTCAATAAATTAATGAATCGCTATTCTTTAAGTGTTGATGATGATCTAGTATGACCATGAGACCATTTAGAGACTAAGTATTCCTAGTGCATCACTTAATGGGGTGATCAGAGCACTATGACAGGGATATCTGATATAGACAGTACAAGGTATGAATGGAAAGGGAGTGTCTGCCAAGTGTAAGAGTGTACATAAAAACCAAAGAGTTACACATAAATGAATATGAATTGAGTTCTAAGAAGAGGAAGTGCATTAGCATTGTGTATATATATTTATTTGTGCATCCAGGGATGCTTGGGAGTATTTACTTGTGTGTAATGAGCATTGCATTCGTTTGGGGTCATCCTCTCCCTTACAAGTTAAGGTTTAAGGTATTTTCTCTCTTAATGAATTAAGAAGAGAAGTAATTCTTTCACTAAGACCGATAAGAGATGTAATTCTCTCACTAAGAAAGACGAGAGACGTTATCATTTGAAAGTGATTAGAGAAGTGATTTTCTCTTTCTAAGGTCTAAGATGACACAAGCTTTTGTATGGAAGTCAATCTTAAGGTTGAGGCCCAAGGCAATCTAGTGAACTCTCCTTATATATGGGTCAAGGTGGTTGCATGGACCACAAGTTAAGAATAGAGTTTAAAAAGCAGATTTTCTTAAAACAGGCACGGTGAATCAATTTTTAAAATATCTCGCGATAAAAAGCCGATCTCTAAACGGCCTGGTTGGGTTATCAGAAACGACAAGATCTATAACTTTTGTGTTGGATGTTTTTCTATCAGAGCAATGCATAGAGAGATATTCCAAAATTGGTGCTGCAGAGTAGGTCCTGGAACAACCACATCTTGCATGAAGATCAACCTTTCCAATCTTGGCACTAAAGTCTCTCTCCAAGAAGAGAAGCTCTTGGAGCCTATACAAGGGAGGATCTCCTTGGGTGTGGAGGAGTGAAGGAAGCATCACTTTGTATGCATGCAAGAGGAGGAGAGAAGGCGGTTTGAGTCTCACAAAGTGCTACGGAAACTCTACTGAAAATCAAGCACCAAGAAGAGAGCTCTACACATATTGTGTAGGAGAGAACAAGAGAAATCAAGAAGATCAAAGGAGCTAACTATCGAGTTGTGCAAGTGCTCACCGGTTGTATATCATGCAAGGATGTGTGTAAGTTCAAGCTTGCCAATCCTCGAGTTGTGCAAGTGCTGCGGAAGCTCTACTGAAAACAAGCTCCAAGAGGAAATCCCTATATATATTGTGTAGGAGAGAAGGAGAGACTCAAGAAGGATCAAAATGTGTCAACATCCAAGCTATGCAAGTGTTAGCCAATTGTATACTGTGCAAGGAACCATGATCTTGTTCCCAATATCTACAAGATAAGAACTGGTTTATGTGTAACAAAGGAGCTTGCTCCTTGTCAATAATATAACTCCACAAGGGGGGGGACTGGCCCATCTTCTAGTCCCTAGTGTGTTGTCAATGTCTCTATCTCTCTCTCTCTTTCTCTCTATATCTTTCTTTTCTCTCATCTGTTCTCTCTCTGCGCCAACATAATATTCACCCTATATCTTTTAAGTATATAAGAAGGTCGAGCGTGTATCTCGGATCTTATAACCCTTGATTAATTAGAATCAAGATATTCCTTGCCTCAAGTTGGAACAAAGTCATCATCAAGTATCCTTGTGAATAATGGCATAAGCATAATCACATAAGGTCCACAAAACTCCTAGGAGAATCACCATTTGGGGAAGAGATTTGCCTCTAAAGGAGGTTGAGAAGAGAACTCATAATATTGGAAGGCTAGGCAAGAAAGCTCTTGACTAATAGGTGAAGGACACCTAACCTAAACAATTATCAACCAACAATAAGTATGCTTGACACCTTCATTTGAAAGAAGACATAGCTAAGTGAAAGGCAAGCACACATCAACCCATCAAAGCATAACATGCCTACACTTTGAGTCATAGGGATTTAGTGTCACACCACTGCTTAAGTTGTAAAGTCCTACCTTTTGAGGAAGGATGACAATAAAAACAATCATAACGAGAGGCTCAATGATACTAAAATCTTTGTTGAAGCAAACCCAAAATGAAGAGAAAGATTTGAGAATTGAAATGAGATCGAAAGAAGTTGAGAAACGTAGGCAAGGAATGGATATTTTTGACCAAGGAAACCTAAGTGTCCATGATATAGCAAACCATTACTAAAGGAAACATGCCATAGAGCTTTCAAAGAAATAGTGAACACAGCTTTTAATCTGCCTTTCTAGACAATGAGGGTGAATTAGTCAACAACCTCTTAGCACCTTAGTGTGCAAAACACATAGAACACATTGTGCAACTCGAGGTAAGAAGTATCTTCTTTGAGAGCTTTTCTTTGCATGTTGGAATCCATTACCTTGATAAAAATCCTAGACAGGTAAGAATAGTCAAGAACAATGTTTGCCTTAAGCTCAAATATGGAAGACTTATATTTCAACCTGATTGAATTTCTAAGAGACATTCAACAAACTAGATATGATTAAAAAATCAGAATAGTGCATTTAGGGAGGGAAATATAAGAGATACTAATGGACTTGGAAGAGGAAAGAAGTGTAGGGAAATATTTACTAAAGCAAGTCACTAGATCACATAAGCATGATGAACAAATATGTAAAGGAGAGAGATCGAGCTAAATAAAGTCTAGTGTATCTTAGCTCTTGTAGGAAAAATACGACTAGGAGGGAATGCAAACAAGGAGAGAGCCCTCAAAGTAGATCTTACCCTGGCTGAGCTCTTAACCAAATGACAATTCAACCAATGAGAGAAGTAGTACTACACTAGTAGACTCAATCCTAGTTAGACTTGGAGAAGCACCTAACACTAGAAGCTAGAAAAAAGTTCCCATAATCATAAAGCAAGTAAAAAATATAGGGCGAGAGGCAATTCTTACAGATTTGCGAAAAGTTTAAGAAAATTTTTTGTTTCTTTAAAATATGCACAAAAAATAGGCATAGAGATTATATCAATATCTAAACTCTTGGTAGAGTTAACAAATGGACAGAAACTTGGGTCATCATAATAAACTAGAAATGTAGAGTTTGATTTAGGCAATGAGGCCACAAGCATAAGATTTCGTGTCATAAACTTGGGTGCTTATGAATGCTTGCTAGAAATGGATTGGCTTATTTCCAATGATGCTCATATCGATTGTGGAATGGTCCAGGTTACATTCCAAAACCTAGAAGGAAATCAAGTAAAAACTGAAGGCAAAGCTGGAAAACCAAAAATCGAATTAGCTAAAGCCTCACAAATAGTGCAAGGGTTAAGAAAGGGATTGCATGTATACTTAGTCAAACTCAATACAACAAATGATAATAATAAATAAGAGGAAGGGGAACCTATGTGGATGAAAAAGGATGCATATGTTTTCCCAAAAGAATTAACTAAAAAAATACATCCAAGGAAAGTTAACCGTGAAATTAGCTAGTTCCAAGAGTTGTCCCAATTGTAAAAAGGACATATTAAATATTCATCTATTGAGTTGAAATAACAATTCAAGCAACTATTAGATTAAGGATACATTTGACCTAGCAATTTGTTGTGGGGAGCCCCAATTTTGTTCCAAAACAAGAAAGATGGAACCGTTTGTCTTTGCATTGAATGCGGTGGGCTAAATCAGGTCACAATTAAGAACAAGTATCCAATCCCTAGGATTGATAAGTTACTTAAGTGACTTCAAGGAGCAAAGATTTTTTCAAAGATTGACTTGAGATCTAGATACTATTAGATAAGGATAAAAGAAGAGAACATTCCCAAAACTATATTTAGTACATGGTATAGCTATAATGAGTTCATAGCTATGTCTATTGGATTGACTAATACTTATGCCCTCAACAAATTAATGCAAGACATCTTCTAGCCTTATTATTTTGACTTTATTATTGTCTTCTTTGACGAAATTTTGACTTATTCTAAGGAAGACAAGAATCACAAATCATAACTTTTGCATTATTCTTGAAACAATGAGGATGCACAAGCTTTATGCTAAGAAGAAGAAGTGCAAGTTCTTCTAAACTTAAATTGAATACTTGGGCTTATAGTGACAAAAGAAGGGATTGCTATAGATCTTGGAAGGAATGCTACCACCATCAACCTAGGAGTTGAAGACTTGCTCTAGCCACAAGCCTTGGGTCTATGAAGGCTATCCTTCTCATTTCCTTGATCACCTCCATTGCCTGATCCTAACCAAAACCAACAAAGCCAAAATCAGCAAGAGAATATATGGAGAGAGCATATACAAATAAATTATATACTTGAAGTTTAGAAAATTAATACCAGTAGAGTGGAAAACCTAGAAAAGGCTGCTAGAATGATGTATGGTGAAGAATTGAAGGAGGATGTCTAGAGGTCTTAAAAGGGTTTTGAGGAACATACTACCCAGTGAATTTTGTCTCAAGGAAGATGAAAAGCCATGAAAGATTATGGTACTCAATGACTTAGAGTTGTTGGCTATAATCCATGGTCTCAAGTTGTAGAGACATTACGCGTTTCTCAAAAAATTTACCTTGGTAACATATGAGAAAAGTCTCAAATGAATATTTACCAAGTTGGATTTAAACATGAGGCAACAAAGGTGGATTAAAGTCTTATAGGAGTATGACTTTGAAATAAAATACAAGAGAGATAAGGTGTATAATGAACTTAATAATTTTATTTCTTTTAAATACTAGAAGGTCGTGGGTTGCACTCAAAAACATCATCTACAAAGTTATCAATACTATTATCAATGACATCATACTCGCCATGTTTGAAAGTGACGTTGTTAATAGTCATCATCATTAGCCATATGAGCTCATCCCCTTCATAATCATCAAACCAAAAAGCCATGATATTTAATCCTCAAAGATTGCATGCAGTATAACAAAGCTTGTTGAGTGAAGGAATGATTAAAGGCTATATAAAGCCTTAGGCTATAAGGCACTAAGGCTAGAGGATTACTCATTAGCATTAGAAGTGTTACACTACTCAACTTACACTCAAATTATATATATAATATATATATATATATATATATATATATATATATATATATATATATATATATATATATATATATATATATATATATATATATAGAGAGAGAGAGAGAGAGAGAGAGAGAGAGAGAGAGAGAGAGAGAGACTGTGTGTGTGTGTGTGCGTGCGTGCGTGCATGTGTGTGTTATGTAGTACGATTCTCTATTTTAGGACATCTTGGCTATGCTAAGACTCTTAATATAGTAAGAAAGAGCTATCATTAACAGAAACAAAGAGGTAATGTATTAAAGTATGCCACTTAATATTTGAGCTACCAAAGAGTGAAAGCAAAGTATGTCAAAAAGCTAAGCAAACTTTAACATCTTGATATCCAAACATAAAGTGAGAATTCATTTTAGCGTGGATTTCATGGTCGGGCTTTCAAGGAGGATGTAACTCTATCATGGTGAATATAGACACGCTAACAAAGATTGGTCACCTTATTCTAGTCAAGACAAATTATAAGAATTTAGACATTGCAAGGCCATTTGTTAAGGAAATATCTAGACTTCATGGTCTACAAAAAAGAATTGTTAGTGATCGAGATTCTATCTTTACTTCCTGAGATATTATGGATCCTATAAGATGCTCAAATGCCTAGGAACCAATGTCTATAGGTTACAACTTCTCGAGAACTTAAAGATCCATAAAGTTTTTTATGTTAGTCTATTGAAAGCTTATGTACCCAACTTTGATAATGTATTAGATGATCAACAAATTATGATGCCGAGCTGAGTCCTTGAGCTTCAACCTGAGAGAATTCTTGATGTAAAGGAGAGCGTCCTCAAAAGTAGAACTTTAAGAGAATACCTAATCCACTGGAAAGGGTATCCTAATGAGAATATGCTTGGATTGACAAGGAGCTCTAACTAAACAATATTCCTAATTTTTCTCGAGATAAGGGCATCTCGATTCCTCCTAGGGGGATAGTATGCAATAACATTGATTAAAAAAACATTAGAGGGTCATTGATTGCACTCGAAGACATCATCTACGAAGTTGTCAACATCATTATCAATGATATTATATTCACAAACCGAAAGCTGCATCCTCGATAATTATCATCATTAGCCATATGTAACGTCTTGATTGTCCCCTCCTCCCCTTCATTGTGTGTGACAAGGGTCTAAGAAGGGAAAAGAATTAAAGATTAAAACTTTAAAAAAACTTACAAATGGTCGATGTGACACTGTTGCCATCAATGCCACTACTCCTTGCCATACATGGATTAGTTCGTCGATACTTCCCTCCCATTGAAGGTAACTACACCTTCACTATCACATATCTCTCTTCTCTTAGCCATATATGTCAACCTCCCAGTCTGTTGCAACCCACATAAATTTCCTAGCCATAGCTTCAACCACGTGTTTAAACACAAAAGCATTTAAGAAGAACGAGAGAGACGAAGGGCTATTTTTGCCCCTCTTAAGGTTATGAAAACCTAGTATGTTAGCATTAGAAAATGGTATTATTGGCTTAATCGAAATGCTTTCTATATATATATATATATATATATATATATATATATATATATATATATATATATATATAGACACACACACACACACACACACACACACACACACACACACACACACACACACACACACACACACACACACACACACACACACACACACACACACACACACACACACACACACACACACACACACACACACACACACACACACACACACACACACACACACACACAGAGAGAGAGAGAGAGAGAGAGAGAGAGAGAGAGAGAGAGAGAGAGAGAGAGAGAGAGAGAGAGAGAGAGAGAGAGAGAGAGAGAGAGAGAGAGAGAGAGAGAGAGAGAGAGAGAGAGAGAGAGAGAGAGAGAGAGAGAGAGAGGGAGAGCTAGAAGAAAGAAATTGAAGAAGAAAGCTAAGGGATAGAAGATAAACTCACCATCTTCAAGTATAACATACTTCACTAAAAAGCCATTGGTGATATGATTTAGTAGTCCATCAAGAGATATTCTTAAGCGATGTTGCTAGTACTCCTTAGAATAATACGGGGTTTGTCACTTAAGCTCACTTGAGTTTACTTCACAGTGGAAAGTTTCGGCCATAATCCACAAGGATCAATCTGAATTCGGATTTCTAGAGTAGACTAAGATCACTTATTCATTCATCTAGCATTGGTATTCGAGCATTTGCTTTGCACTAGATCACTTGAACTAAAGTGTTAATCCATATCATACTTGATTCAAAGAGAGTGAGAAATGAGTACACCACATCAATCCCTTTGCTCATAAGGCATAGTCTCACTCTAGTACCCTAAAATGACACATAGTTAGGGTTCTATTTAATCTCCTAGTTGAGTCAATGCTTAGTTTCTATTTAATGCATTTGGAAGAAGCTCTTAGTCCAGTGAGACCACTTGCCTTAGGACAGATCTATTAGGGATATTGCCTTCCCACTTCTCTCAATGCATCATCTTTAGTTAAGTAATTATATACCATGCTTCTATTTCAACACATAAGGATAGCTTTCTTAATTAAGTTCACTGGGTTTGTTCATGTAAGTTAAAATTACAATATTCCAATACCATAACATACTTTTTTATCAAACGATATCTATTCATATTGAAGGATCTTATTACAATTTCTTCTTCCATCCATATAGAAGCAACAACCCGAAGGTTTAAATTCCAACAAGATTTCTGTCCTTAACTAGTAACAAGGCTCTCAGGAAGTCCATCTTGAGTCACATTGCGGGGTTATGCAATTTCTAAGTGTACAATAAATTTACTAGCTAGAGTCTCCTAGCACCCTTACCACCTCCTACCTAAGGTCCTCTATATGGAGCAAGCTCTCACCATTGGGGCCGGTTCAAGCTCTCTGAAGTTGTAAAATCAATCCCCTTGGTGTAGAGTTGTGCAACTAGCCTTGGGAAAGGCCTAGTATGATCCTTACTTTTAACCTATTGTATTTAGATCTAATTAGAATCCTAAGGCTTTACAATACAAACATTTCTTTTCTAGTATATCAAGCAGTCCTTAGAATGCACAATTGAAATCACAAATATGTTTTAATGTAAGTAATCAATTTCTAGTTTGGTAGGGACTTGATTTTTGTAAAACCTTAGCTTATGTTAATTTATCAAGGACTAAATAACTAGTATATTGAGGGTATGTTGTTGTTTTGGGCCAAGGGATAATTTTATGCTTTGGCAATCATAATAACAAGTGCTTGACTTATTTTGGCAAACTATCCAAGGCCTTGAAGATCTTTCTAGATGCATAGCTCATTTAGAGATCATTACTAAATGGTTTCTTCAATGTTGAATGATTATTTATTTCCTAAAGGATCTCCTATCCGAGTCCTTCATGTTTCAAGGGGAAGGTCCAATGGATCCTTCCATTGGTTCACTTTTGGTAAGGATCATATGACCATGCCCTTGTTAGGTCCACCTTATCTACTTTAGGGATTTCTGATGAGTTGATGGTAAACAAAAATATTGGATTTATGTGACTAACTATTTTTACTAAAGGATCTAACTTAAGCTCCATGAGTAGTTGCATGGGACATTGATGAGGTGGGAACAAAAACATCCAAACATCAAAGCTTGGGTGGCCCTAACAGAGGATGTTCAAAAAATTGTGGAAGAGACAATAAGAACAAAGATAATTCAAGAACTAAAAGGGCTATAAGTGATAAAGGCAAACAAATTGTACAAACAAAACTTGTAGATGATCCATAAGGTGTGATTGGACTTTTAGCCATGGAGGCTGAGATGGATACAAAATAAATAGATTTTACTATCATGATGAGAACATTGTACATGAATTTACATATGTAATGAGACAAAGTGTTTTACTTATTTTTTGACTATGTAGCTGCTATTATTTTTTTCACTCTTCATCAAATAGTATCATCTTTATGTTCTTTAGTGAGGAATAAAATTATATTGTATCAAGTAATATCCTAATCATTTCCCCACTTTATATCATATGCTATAGGATTATAGACTCATATGTTCAGTCCTCTCTAAGGAGTAAGCATGCATGCCTTGCTTGATCCTATGGCCAAGCTATATAGGTCCACTACAACATATGAGGGGTATATTGATTAAAACATAAGAGAAGACCACATGCAAATTTGTTTTAAAATGTCAAGACTCACCATTAGAATGTGGATTAGTAAAATCTTTGATGCGAGTACATAGATATAAGTGTCTGAATTACCAACATATATATTGGTGTAGATATAGACACCCATATTAGTGCATATATTAGTGCACATACTAGCACATATACTAGTGCATATACTTGTGCAAATATCGACATGTGTAGAGAATCATATCGATGTATATAGTAGTGTGTACAAAAAATCATTTCGATGGATGTAGAGGAGAAAAAAAGCAAAGATGTAGCCCTTGGAAGGGGCTAGATCCTTGGTGTCCAATTCTATTCTCTTGTCATGAATACATAGAGAATTGATTTCCCTATGAAATATCTTTAGAAGTATCTAAAGTGCTTATTCTTGGTTGTTGACATAAATGATGATAAAATCTTGACTTGTGAGTTGAGGGACTATTTATTAATGTACCCCCATCGCTCATACAATCTCAAAAGATGACCTATGAAAAGTTCGGTGAGGGTGATGCATGAGCAACCTGAAGTGGAGCCAAGTTCAAGTGAAGAGGATGAATCAAGTTTAAGTGAAGATGAAAGCAAGGCTACTGTGATGAGTGAAGAGGAGACCAATCCTACTACTAGATGAACTTGTGCTAGGTGCTTTGATGTGAGGAGAAAAGGTAAGCTATTGGAAAAAAACACATATGCAAGTGATATTGTAAAGGGCATGGGCAACAATGTTTGGCATCACCGAAGCTTTCAACCCCTTCATCTTTGTCTAGCATTTATAGTTAAGACTCAAGATTGTAATGGCTCTTTTGGGCAAACTTGGCTAGTGCAATCATAGCAGTAATATCCAAATCACCAAGTCAATCTAGAATTTCCAATTGCATCCTTGACACCAACAAGGCTACCTAATTGCTCATTTCCATCCTTTCATCCAGTAATGCTTCTCCCTATTTTTCCTTTTTAGACATTATCTTTTCCTCCCCCTTTGATGGCTACTACTTGGGTTGTTTTTTTCCAAATTTCATGGCTCTATGATGTAGAATCAAAATGCTCATACCTAACACTTTGAGGTTGTTTATAGGTTGAATTATTTGAGGTAGATAGGTTTTATTTGGGCTCTAGCATGGTAAGGTGGAACACTAGGTGAGCTATTGAGTAAGTTCATTGCTAGGTTTTTCTAGCTTGGTGGGAACGATTTTTTATTTTTTGAAAAGGTGAATAGAATCATCTTTAAGATGTGATAGTAACTTATCATCATGAAGTATTAGTGAGGTGATTATCATGTAGGTGCGTAACACGCACACGCATGCATGCACGCACGCACACACACACACACACACACACACACTCTCTCTCTCTCTGTCTCCTCCCCCCGCCCCTCTCTCTCTCTCATGTATGAACCTTCAGTGTTGAACACTAGGTGAGCTATTTAGTAAGTTCGTTGTTAGGTTTTTCTAGCTCGATGGGAAGGTTTTTTAAATTTTTGAAATGGTGAATAGAATCATATTTAAAATGTGGTAATAACTTATCATCATGAAGTAATAGTGAGGTGATTATCATGTAGGTGAGTAGCTCTCTCTCTCTCTCTCTCTCTCTCTCTCTCTCTGCTATTTTGAATGTGGTGGTTTTCTTCTCTCCGTTCACTTGCGAAGTAGTTTTCAGAAGCAATGGAAATTGCATGTAGATCTCCTCTCTCTGTCTCTGTCTCTCTGTTTCTCTCTCTCTCTCTCTCGTGCATGAACTCCTCTCTCTCTCTCTCTCTCATGTTGCCAACTAGGTTTGCAAAGGAGCAAGAAAATGACATGTAGTGACAAGACACCTCTATTTTGCACTAGGAATGAGAAATTTCATGCTATACATGGTGTCAAAATGGTTCGGGTGAGCTAGTATGAATTTCAAGATAAATATATTCCAAAAGAGCTCTAGCTAGCTATATTCAAGGAGTTACACTTTGGGAAAGGGGTGATCAAGGCAAGACTTATTCATGACGCATTCAAGAAGGCAGAGAGGGCTTTGCATATGGAAGTTTATCAAGTGGAGAAAGTTACAAATGGTGAGTTGAGCATTTCCTTTGCAAAAGAATTAGGATTCCATTTTGGGGCCAATGCACATACCTCAAGGAAACCAATTGCATGGGTAGCATGTGCAAAGGAGGCCATGAAGTTGTCAGTTCCATGAGGGAAACTCAAAAAGAAAAAAAGATGGCTATTAACAATCCTTGCATTCAATGAACCAAGCTTAAAGCATGTTAGCATCAAATGCATGCATAATACAAAGGCAAGGACCTCTATTATATGTGATATGGGATATTATTGGCTAGTTGGAGATGATGTTTACTCTATGGGATATTATTGGCTAGTTGGAGATGATGTTTACTCTATGGGAATGAGTGTATAGTCTCTTTTGTCTAAGATATGAGATATTATTGGCTAGTTGGAGATGATGTTTACTCTATGGGAATGAGTGTATAGTCTCTTTTGTCTAAGATATGAGATATTATTGGCTAGTTGGAGATGATGTTTACTCTATGGGAATGAGTGTATAGTCTCTTTTGTCTAAGATAATGGAGAGGATGCAACCAATGTAAAAATAGATCATGATGGTAAAAGAACCTTATGAAAAGGTGCATCACAATTGATATGCCAAGGAGGGTTTCCTAAAGGTAGTGCACAAGCTAGAATTGAAGCTAGTAAATCTTGAGTAGACCTTGGAAATAGCCATAAATGAGTTGTCCAAATTGAAAATCATGTGCCTAATTGAATCTCATAGGGAATAACTTGGTGAGATTAAAGAGGATGTTAGAGATAAAAATATTCAACATGTATCTAATGGCTAGGTACAACCTAGTAGTGTTATTATGTTGGCGTGTGCATGTCCATGTCAAGAAGGTATAGATTGAATCTCGATACGATATTGATTATTATGCAAGATATGCTGAAAAACAACAAGGAAAAGTTGGCTAGGCTAAAAGGGAAAGCTAATTTCTTGAACCGTTTGAGTGATTGTGGACCATTCTCCATATGAATTACCCCTTCTACACCAAAGGTGGCTACTAGGACAATGTTGATATTTGAGGCGATATAATGCTCATATTGTGGCTAGGGGTTTTCCAAGGATGATATGGTAGGAGTATGCATGTTGCCTTGTGGGTAGGACAATGTTGATATTTGAGGCTATGTAATGCTCATATTGTGGCTAGGGGTTTTCCAAGGATGATATGGTAGGAGTATGCATGTTGCCTTGTAGGCATTTGTATCGTATGTATTGTTTTGATATGTTGTGTTGGAGGGTGACCACTGTATTGAACTAGGCTACAACAAGCACATTTTGAAAGTAGTAAATTAAGCTTTTTTTGCACTTTGATATCGTAACCAAGTAATGTTTTTATAACATCTAAGATTAAGATACGCCTTGATGATTTTGTGATTAATGACTTACTAAATTTATATTAGTTTGATTGGGCTTTGCATTAGTAGGTAGCCTAGCACTGGCTAGTTGCTAGTTAGCTCCCTTGTAGGTATCCTCAATGATATCATGTAAGAAAACCACCTATCTAGTAGCTAGCTTATGTAGTTGGCCGACTAGCTAAATGTAAGTTTAACTCACATGATACTATTCATGCTAGCTAAACCATTTAGGGGTCCTATTTTTTTTACTTTTGCACCAAAAAATTTATTCAACTCCCATACTTTGTTGTTTCTTTGATATTAATGTGATGGATAAGGCCTAGAGCAAGATGTAAACCAATTTAAGCAAGTGCATGTTCATCCTTCTATATCCATCCTCTAGTTAATTGTGCTGGCGGATCATCTAGGATTATAGTCCATAGTTTTTTATACATAAGTAGAAACTACATCTGAGTGGCCCATGTATGATACTTCTCCTTGCCCTTAATTTTTTCAATACCAAATGAAACATTGGAAGTTGAAGCCATGATTTTTGTGGAGAGGTTAAGAACCCTCTTCAAGATGCTACCAAGATTCTTTTTTTAAAAAGACTAATGGAACAATACCCTACCAATAGTATGATGAATAGCTTCCCTATGAGCTAGTAGTTTCCTAGCGAATGCACCAAAACATGGATCATGCCAATAATCACTCTCCTAGGAACACAACCAGAATGTAGTTGAGAAGGAATATTTTGCCAAGGAGGTTTCATGTAGTTTATTTGGTAAAACAATAGTCATCATGTTTTTCCTAAGAGCGTTCCTTGATAATATCCCTTTTGGAATTCTATAGATGGTGTAAATAGTAAAGAGGAAGTTGAAGTAGGTCAAGATTGTACATTTGAAGTCATGGCTAGCAAGAAGTTAAAAAAGAGAAAGAAAAGTTATGCTAATGTTGAGAAAATGCACTAATCTTCAACCAAGAATGAAAATAAAAAGGTGTTTGAGAGCAACTAGAAGAGTTGTAGTTACTATATAGCCAATGCAACCACCTTGTAACTCTCATGGCTGATTTAAGCCCTTCTAAAGGCACTCCCATTGTACAATGAGAATAAATGATATATAATTAAATTCTATACAATGTGATTTTTTTGGCCCAATCTAGGATAGTTTTTGTTTTTGTGCTTGCACCACACATATAAAAAGCAACAAGCTAGTGTTAATACTATTTTGAGTAAGGGTAAACTTCAAACAAGCATCATGTTTGTAATTTATTTATGTATATGTGTTTCCACTTAGTTGGCTCAAGTGGCTAATCTAATCCTTTGCTCGATGGTATTCCAACTCCTACAACCACATTAAACCCAGAAAGAAAACATCTAGAAAAAGATGTGGAGCCAACAAATGTAGAGATTGAGCAAAACAATGAGAGTGCATCCATTGTAGTTGAGAAGAAACCTTTTGCAAAGCAGGTTTCAAGTAATTGTCTATTTGGTAAAATAGTATGTCATCATGTTTTGTTTAGGAGTATCCTTGATAATATCTCCTATGGAATTTTGTAGGAACTATAAAATAGTACAAAAGAAGTTGAAGAAGATCAATATTGCACACTTGAAGGAATGTCTCGTAGGAAGTTGAAAACAAGAAAGAAGTGATACTATTGCTACAAGTAAAAGCCATACTCTCCAATCAATAATATAAACAATCCAAGAGTAGGTAGAAGAGTTGTAGCCAATGCAATCACCTTGTGCCTCTCATGGACTGATTGAAGCCCTTTTAAAGACACCCCCATTGAAAAGCTAGAATGATATGTGATTACTTTTTGTGCAACAAGAATTTTGTTGGCCCAATCTAGGGTACTTTATGTTTTCTTCTAGTTGCACTTCCCTTCCTTTTGTATTGTGTGATTTTTGAAGTACTCATAAAACTTACATGATGTAACTCCATGTCTATGACGAGGAAATAATCACCATTCTTTATGTAATCAAAAAGTGGCACCACTACATATATGGCAGCCATTTCAAGGTAAAGAGCAACCATCATGTGCTGAAATATTTCCTTTCTATGCACACCATCCATATGATCCCAACCTTCTCCAAAAATAGATGCAAGGAATGTTTCACATATGCCTTTGCACATGTACATAGAAGGACAATGATGTGGATTAGTAGCCTTGAAAATATGCATGAAAACATGAATTGGTACAAACTAGGAGAGTCCCATGGATCTTGAAGCTTTAGAGAACTTTAGGGAGCTACGAATATCATTTAACATTTTTATTGATAGTGGTTAGTTGCATGGACTATCAATCAGGGATCAACCACTCGATTGAGTTGAGTGGTGGGAAAATAAGAAGTTTAAGAGCACCATATAGATTTGAAGATGTAGGCACCAAATATTTATACTCATAAAAGAAAAATTTTGAGCAGAGTAGGCACTGCAAAGAATTTCTAGCCTTCAATATTTTGCCTACGTCAACATGCAAAGCTTCATAGGTTTCGATTAGGATACCCAAAGGTTGTTCTTCTATTAAATTTGATGGAAAAATAACTCTAAGGAGAGAGTATACATGTAAGTATATGAAATTTATGACTACAAAGAAACTAAGAAAAAGGGTATTACCATGGAGACTTACAATTAGATGGGGAGATATGATGTGAATTAGGGGGGTTAAGTTTCAAATCCTTTGTAGTGTAAACATGTTGTACTACTGTAACTAAACCTCCCCATCAAACCTCCTTAAACTCGAGAAATTTAACTTTCTAGTAATTTTTAAATAAATCATGATGTCTTACTCGGTGAGGGCCTATTGCTCTTGGCTGCATGTGCACCCATGAGTCTCTCTTGAGCATTGCTTTTATCCATTGTCCATGCTCATCCTTTGTATTATGAATATAGATAGCCTCAATGGAATCTCAAGGATGTTGTTGATGACTTGTAGATGCCTTTAAAATGATTCTGCAAGAAGGAACTTGTAGTTCTTGTGAAGAAGGCAAGGACTTGATTGCAAGAAAGGGAGAATAGTGACTCTTGAGTACCAACTGACAATGGTGCCCTTGTGGCTATGGCTATGGAAAGGAGGAGATAATGGAAAGATTTGGTGGATGGAGTAGTGGAATGGAGAGGATGAATGCCAAAAGGAGCAGGAGTTCTTAGAAAAACACACCAAAAAAGTTTTTTTTGGACCATACACAATATGAAATGATTGTTTTGAGAGAAAAGGGGCCTTTTTAGGAGAGGAGGGAAAATTTTCAATTTTGGCCTCCCACTTTTGGACACCTTGTGGAGCTCACCTAGGATGGGGGACAAGGTTGTCAGAGGTAAAATTTTGCGGGAGGGGAGGAGGGAGTGGAGATGGGGGGACAAGCCTAACTTTGGTGGGCCCAATGGGAAAAAGGAAGTGTATAAAATATGCACACCATCCCCTCTCCCATTGGCCCACCTCAAATCTCTTATCATTAGCAGAGTCCAACCACTTTATTCTTTATTTGGACAAAAGCAAACACAAAAGCTAAAGCATGCTAATTGTAAAATTGGGCTATTTTTGAGCTTGGAGATGAATAAAATATTAAATACATGCTTTATGGAGTGCTCACACAAGGCATGGGGGGAGATTGTATCAAATTGGTCTTTTTGCCTCATGTCGTGTAAGTCTGTTCTCTTGAATTTTGAGCTTAAAGTTGAGTGCTTTGTTCTTGGGGACCTTTCGACACTCGCTATGTACGCATACGGTATCCGATTTGTGCACTAGTGGTATCAGAGCGAAGTTGAGATCGAGGGCTTTCAATTGCTTATCATCTCGCGTGAAGGCGAAGCTCCTGGAATGAACGAGATCTACAGTCAGACTTGAGACAACAATCCGTCAATATCGGCGTGTTCCTGGCAGTGAAGAATCCCTTGCTACACTGTTGGATCGTGAAGGACCAGTCTCTGACGGTGGAGGACCACTTCTCAAGCTCCTTCATCAAGTCATTTTTTCTCAGGAGAAGATAGGTCAAATTTTTCTTAGTTGGAGGTTATAAGGTTAATAAAATTTATTAAAAAGCTTAAGTTCCACAATTCAGTCATCTGGGTGGCATCATGTACTGATCACCACCGAATCCGTTGCCAACGTCCTCTTGTCTTAGACGATTTCCAACATTTCATAAAGCTTTTCTTTCTAAGATTCAAAGTCTCAAGATTTCCTAAGGCTTAAAACTTTCAAGTTTCAATCTCCTCTTAAGCGGGCATTCACACTCAGTTTATACCAAACTCATTTTAACCTCCTTGCAAGCCTCTGTTCACACCCATACTGTGACAGAGATAATTTCAACCAGCAGATTGCTATACACAGTCTTCACAAAAAAAGAATTCGTCAAAGAAGGATTTCAACAACTTCTACATCCGCAAAGAAGAAAGATTGTAAAAGCCATTAAAAAAAAGAGAGTAAGCCTTGTAAACCCGACCTTGAGCTATGCTCATCTCGCTAACAAGATTTTGAGTATGTGAGGTTGTTTGAAATTTTGCAGGATGACCGATCAAAATATGGAAGATTTTATGGCTGAAGGTGATTTACTAGAACCAATGATGGAGCAAAAATTAGACCTAATTATGATGCAGCTTCAAGAGAAACGAAGAGCACATCAAACTTTGCAAGCTCAATTGGCCACTCTTTAATGATCTATTGCCGATCGAGATGGACCGCAACCTGAAGATGTTATACGACGTACGATTGTTGCGACACTTGAAGCACAATCTATTTGGAAAGAAGCCAAGATAAGTAAAAGAAATTTCAAATTCCATACTTTCAATGGGTTACACGATGGAAAGACTGTTCTCGCTTTTATCAGTCAGTTTGATGATTATTTCCATGAAGAACAGTATGTCGAAAAATACAAAATTAAGTGTGTCACTAATCATTTAGTGGACAGAGTATCACTATGGTGGACCGTTGTCCGCAAAAGCATTGATTGTCCTACTACATGGGGGACTTTTGAAAAGAAATTTTTGCAGAATTTTCTTCCACCTCAATTCCACGAAAAAGCAATCAAACAGTGGGATCTTCTGCAACAAAGAGATCGCGAGCCTATTTCACAATATATCGAGTGTTTTTGGAATGCTTTATTGCAACTTTGAATACTTGAAGATGTACCTGAGGCGACCCATAAGTGCAAGTTTATGTCTGGTTTGCTTGGTCACTTCTATGCGGAAGTGAACATATTCAAGCCAAGGACTCTTGAGGATGCGATTTCCTTGGCCCATGATGTTGAAGACAAAATTTGAGGACGAGAGGAGCGACCATAACAATTCTCAAATAACGGTAATTTCAGTACAAAGCAATTCAATTCTAACTTTCAAAGATTCAATCAAAACCGCTTTGTTCCATCTTCATTCCGTAAATCTTGGATACGATCCCCTGCTTTACCATCAAACACAAATCCAAATCCTAAGCCATCTTTCTAGCCAAATCCCAACATTCCTAAACTTCCCACTATTACCAATAATGTTTCTAAAGCCAAATCCATAGTCTGCTATAAGTGCCATCAACCTGGACATCTGGCAGTGAATTGTCAATCCAAAAATCCAACTGTTCACATCAACTACTTGGGAGCGACTGAAGATGAAGACCATGAAGAAATGCCAGATTTCACGGAAGACGATGACGATATCATCACTACTTTAGATACTTTACCAGGTATGCCAAATCTCCATTCTTTATTAACGATGAAATGTCTTGTGTATGGTAAAGAAAAGTCTGTTTTACATGATGATGGGAGCACACACAATTTTATTTTTGCAAAATTGGTCAAAGAATTGAATTTACATATTGTTTCCACTCATTATCGCATCAAGGCTACATTCTTAGGCATTAGATACAAATAGAACACAAGAAGTGCATGACTTAGAAATTAAAATTGGTGATTATGCTGAACGGAGAAATTTCTTAGTTGTGCCTTTGCAATCTAGTGACATTATCTTAGGAATGCCTTGGCGTCATCAATATAGTTTCGATATAGATTATTCTACGCATTCAATGAAGATTTATTCTAATGGAAAACAAATCACATTGCATGGTATGCACACTTTCGATAATTTTTCATTGCTTAGTCATACACAGGCTAAACATGCATTAAGAAAAGGTAGCAAATCCTACTTAATATGGGTGAATGAAATTGAAGTTAAGGAAAATTAGATGCATCCTAGGCACACACAATTTCTTTCATAATTTAAAGATTGTTTTGTTGTTGACTTACCACCTAGTTTACCACCTACATGTCTTGAAGATCATAAAATAGACTTAATTCTAGGTTCTCAATCACCATGTAAAGCACCTTATCGACATAATCAAATTGAACAGAAAGAAATTCAAACCCAAGTTGAAGAATTGTTAACCCGAGGACTCATTATGCCCAGTAGTTCTCCTTTTGGTGCACCTGTCCTATTAGTTAAAAAGAAAAATAACACCTATAGGATGTGCATTAATTATCGTGCCCTAAATAAGATAACTGTCAAGAATAGAAATTCGATCCCTAGGGTAGACGACCTCATGGATAAATTACAAGGGGCTGCAATATTTAGCAAAATAGATCTTAAATCTAGATACCATCAAGTACGATTGGACACATATGATATTTTCAAAACTGCATTTGGGACTCAATTGGACATTATGACTTCCTTGTTATGCCTTTTGGTTTAACTAATGCACCAGCCACATTTAGTCGTATGATGAACTGTATATTTTTGAAGCATCAGCATTGTGTCATTGTTTTCTTTGATGACATATTAGTTCTCAGTAATAATCAAAATGAGCATTATGAACATTTATCCTTGGTTTTAAAATTATTGAAAGAGAATCAATTATATGCTAATCCCGAAAAGAGTGAAATTTTCCAAATTAAAGTTGATCCTAAAAAGATAGAAGCAATTTTGAGTTGGCCGATACCTAAAAATGTGCATGAATTACGTTCTTTCTTAGGTCTTGCTAGCTTTTATAGGAAATTTGTGAGAAATTTTTCATTGCTTACATTACCTTTGACAAAATTATTAAAGAAAGGTATTGTGTATCATTGGTCTGAAAATCAGCAAAAGTATTTTGATTTACTGAAACATGCCTTAACACATGCTCCTGTATTGCAATTCCCTGACTTTAATAGACCATTTTTCCTAGTAGTCACTGATGCTAGTGGATCTGGAATAGGAGCTATCCTTAATGCAATATTCACATCCCATAGCCTACTCTAGCTGCAAACTTAAACCCTCTGAACTTAAGTATTCTACCTATGATAAGGAAATTTCTAGTAGTAGTACAAGCTTTACGACAATGGAAATACTATTTAATGGGATTTGAATTCATGATCAAAACTGACCAACAAAGCATCAAATATCTCCTTAGTCAATCAAAAATCTCTGACCGTCATATTAAATGGACTGCTTTTATTCAAATTTTTCATCCACTTATCCAATATCAACCCGGAAAAGAAAATGTTGTTGCCAATGCCTTGAGTAGAAGACCAACTATTCATAATATTTATGTGATATCTTTTGATTCCCTTATTCCTATGAAAGATACCTATGATCAAGACCCTAGTTTTCAAACTGATTGAAATAAATTAATTGCAAATAATTGGATTCCAATTGATTCATTATCTTATGCTGATGGATTTGTATTTTATGAGAAAAGGTTATGTGTAACTGTTCCATTTAGATAATTTGTGTTGCACGAAATTCATTGTCCCCCATATGAAGGCCATAAATGTATTATTTCCACTTTATGTACATTGGTTGAAGATTTTTACTGGCCACAGATGGAATCTAATGTTTCTAACTTTGTAACTGAATGTATAAGCGACACCACGGTAAGCAATATGGTGTGTTAATGCCTTTACCAATTCCAGATGGACCATGGGAACATATTTCAATGGATTTTATTACTGGTTTGCCTAACACTTAAGCTAATCACTGATTTGGACTATTGTCGATCGGTTTAGCAAACAAGCACATTTCATTCCATGCAAAAAAACGTTAATTGCATCTCAAGCTGCTCAATTATTTCTGATAACTGTTTTCACTAACCATGGTTTGTCAAAAGTTATTATTTTTGATCGTGATTCTAGATTCTGCAATAATTTTTAGATTACTTTGTTTGCTGATTTAGGAACAAAGATTGATTTTTCATCTGCATTTCATCCTGAAACAAACGGGTAAACAGAAGCTACAAACAGTACAATCTTGGATCTTTTACGTGCATACACAATTTCAAAACCACAAACATGGGATACACACCTGCATTTACTTCAGTTTGCATACAATAATACCCCACATACAGCTACACGAAAAGTACCTTTTGAAATCATTTATGGATATAGATTGCCAATACCTATTTCTTCAGTGTCAAACAAAGTTAAAGCTGCTGATGATATTGCCAATATGCATGCTACTATTTTTGATGAAATTAAAGATATGATTGTGAAAGCCCAGCAATCATATACTAAACAAGCTAACAAGAAAAGAAAAGCTATGAATTTCACAGTCAATGATTATGCTTGGTTATGCATTGAAAAGCGAAGACTACAAAGTGTTGAGAAACACCCTGTTGTCAAGTTAGCTCCTAGATTTGATGGACCTTTCAAAATCGTTCACAACATCAAAGACAATGCTTTTAAATTAGAACTACCCCAACACTAGAAAATCCACAATACTTTTCATATCAGTTTGTTACTACCTTTCAAACAAAGGCCAATTACCTGTCCACCCTGTCTATGAAAATCCTTCTTTGTTAGAAGAAGAAACTGAAATCCTTGAACCCAAAACTATTTTAGACTGATTATATGACCACTAGAACTGGCCGTAGATATTCTAGATATTTGGTGAAATTTAAAAATCATCCTTTTGAAGAGGCCCAATGGATGTACGCTCGTGACCTAAGTGCTTATCCCTCATTGCTCGCGCCACATTGAGCTAAAAGCAATTGAGGACAATTGCTATCCCACCCCGGGGGTATGATGCCAAGAGGCATATTCCACGGTGGATTTCGTGAGACCACGGTGGATTTCGTGATGTTTTGTGGTGGATTTCGTAAAATTATATTTATTTACCGGGACTTGTACACAAGGTGGATTCCTTGTGCAAAAAGTTGACGGGGAGGTCTGTCTTTTTCGGACATCACGTTAATTTAATGTGCAAGTGGGTAATTCCATAGTGGGCGATTCCGCAAAATACATATTTAAATTAATGGACGCTTATGAGTTTAGAGTGCGCACTCTTATTAAATTAAGGTTAGGACAGAGTTCCAACCTATTTATTTGTTTTGTAGTTGAAGACTACTAGGTATTCACTTTTTTTGATTTAATTTTATTATTTTCTAACAATTGTGAATGCTTCAGTTGTTGATGTGTAGAGCAGGTGTGGCGGTGGCGCTAGGAAGCACTGGGCGATAGCGTGCATTTAAGTTATTTAGAATAAATTATCATTTTTGATGGACGTGCATCTTAGGCGTGGTGCTAATATTTATTTTGGTGCACTTATTTATTGAAGCACTTGATATATATTTATTATTTTGTATGCGCATGGGTGCACGATTTAAATATTCATTATTGGACATTGTATTTGGGCATTGCTCGACTCTTGGGCCGCCCAACTGATTTATTCTTTATTTGGACACAAGCAAAAAAAAAAGCTAAAGTATGCTAATTGTAAAATTGGGCTATTTTTGAGCTTGAAGATAAATAAAATATTAAATACATACTTTGTGGAGCGCTCACACAAGGCACGGGGGGAGATTGTACCCAATTGGTCTTTTTGCCTCATGTCGTGCAAGTCTATTCTCTTGAATTTTGAGCTTAAAGTAGAGTTCTTTGTTCTGGGGGACCTTCCGACACTTGCTACGTATGCATACAATATCTAATTTGCACACCAATAAGTTAATAAGGCAGGTAAAACATGTAGGAAGAGATCTTCCTGAAGTAGCAAGGATTGATACTTTAGAGATAGAAGCTAGAACAATGTCAATAACTCACTTTAGGCACTTGAATTGAAAAACTTGTTGGGGGGGGGGGGGAGAAGAATTAGCCTTTTCTTCAATAGGAATGAGATCCTCAATTGTGGCAAAACAAACCACAAGAGTCTGTACTATGGGTGTGGGTAGTTCCCTAGAAGGGGGAGCATATGTAAGGGAAGTGCATTGGTAGGACCCATATGTCACATTGGTCACATGACCGTGGTGACTTTGAGGAAATGTTGGTCCATTTTGGCAGAGAAGTAGGAACTTTAATTGATAGTGATACCCTTAAGAACCAACCTAGAAGCAGTAAAAAACTCCTTGGAAATGCAATAGGTAGGAGTCATCACTAGCATAAAAAAATCTTGTAGGAATTGACACAAAAACTTTCATAAAGAGTTTGAGATCATCACCACAAAGACCCTAAAAGTAGTAATGACTCGATTCACAAGAAAGGGATCATTGGTTTATTTTTGTAGCAACTTCACAATCTCTTTAGAAGATAACAAGTGGTGGTTAGCTAGAAAGATGTCACCATGGTAAGGAAATGCCTGTGCCTTCCCTAGATGCTTGGAGGATAGGGTGGCCATGGAAATCCCAACAGGACTTGTGTACTTGTTGTAGGAGGATAGAAAAGTATCACGTAGGGCAAGATCTTGTGAGATTGGTGGCAAGGGTCTAGCCACCACGAAATTGACAAGCTGTCCTTATGGATAAGGTCCATTAGCTAACTCTAGTAAGCATGAATAGTCCTTGGACACCAAGGGAACATACTAGACAAGTTGAGGTGCCATTTAGATAATAACATTACATACACACCACCAAACAAACAAACAAAGAGGATGCTTGTAAAACAAGAAACAAGCCACAGATAAGATCCATAGTGTATGACATGGATATGTTATAGACCACTAACCACCCCATGCAAGCCATATCCTAACAAAAATTTAACATCATCTCTACACAAGTGCGACCAAAAGCTTCATGCTATGCAAATAAACAAGCACCTAGAACGCATAATCAGGCAAACAAAAGGAAAATAAACATTTGCATACCCTATCCCAAGATCATAGAATCACGATTGACCAAAGAAATAAAGACCAATGGGTGATAACTCACCCACACAAATTGAACCATAGATTGGACTAAAGGGACTTGGATAGACTTGTGAAGAGACTGTGTAACTTATAAGTCCACGTAGTGTATTCATTGAATTATGTTCAATGTGCAATGGTTGGTGAATGTTTGGTAAATTTTAGCAATTATTAACAAATGGATGACATTTTTAACTAGTTAATAAACCTTATGAAGAAGACAATGGTTCCTTTTATTACCTATTAGAGCATTTATTAAATTTGAATAGTGCATTAAGCACATTCCTGAACTTTGAACCTAACTCTGACGGTCTCTAAATGCAAGTTTCTTAATTAAAATTTATTGTGTGTGGAGCACTTTTTTACCAGCACATGCATGGGTGATGATTGGTTGATTTTATTACAAATTAGATTGTGTATGTGGCATCTGAAGCATGTGCTAAAGTGAACGATGGGTTCATTTTATTTTATCAATTTAATTGGTGTTTATTGGGTGCAAAAAGTGCGTGAAAAAATGAGCAGATGGTTCCTTTTGATCAATTAATTGTGGTTAAAATGTGGAGGGGAAAAGGTACCGATAAGAACTTGAAGGGTGTGTGGGTACACTTGAATATTAGTGGACACACAAAATAGTAGCTAACGACAAAAACTTCCACAAAAAGAAACCAAAACAATCCCATCAAGTATGTAGATTTGCAGTGTAAGGGGAAAAAAAAAGCACGACATGGATATTTTTGTGATAGTTATTTTGAGTTTTGATGGATGTTTATTTATATTTTCTTTTTTTGTTTTTTCTAAATGTGGAAATAAAGAAAAACCTTAAAAATGTTTTAAAATTATTTTTGGGTTTTTTTCTAAAATTTTTGTTTTTTGGGTAATTTTTTATTTTAAAGAATTTTATTTTATTTTTTGGATTTCAATTTATATTTTATGTGTTTTTAAACTTTTGATGTAATTTATAGATTTCCAAGTTTGTGAAAAAGCTATTGATATATAGTAGTCTATTTTTTGCAAATTTTTATGTTTAAAAAAGTAAATGCATTTTTAGGGGTTTTCTTTTAGAAAAAAGTGTGTTTTTTAATAGGTGGGAGAAGGACGTATGCCTAGGCCAATTGCATTGTACGTGAATAGCAACTTCATGGCACATATAACACCACACACATGTCCTCACATTTGAATGGGAGCAAAAAACCATGAAGACACATATATGAAAGAAAGCTGATTCCTGCATGCAAACAATCATCAAGAGAAATCCACGCAGAACAATGTGCATGTGAACAAGGTTTGCAACAATGAGGTGTGTAACCATGGGTTTGGAGTAGATGATGGTGTGGTATGTGGTGGTGGGTTTTCTTCATTCCTAGGGTCAGGGGTTTCCACTGTGAGAAAGGGGGCCTACAAGGAGGTAGGGAAAGGGGGGATTGGGGGGGGGATTGGGGGTGCATTTGGGTGGGAAAAAGGGGTTTTGGGAGGTGGTGGGTGGGTGTTTTGGAGGCGGGTGGGAATGAAGGAGGATGGAGGAGAAGGAAGTAGGGAGGGCAAAGGGTGGAGGAGGATGTAAGAGGGAGGCAAGGAGGAGGAGGTTGGGGGGAGGAAGGAGCATTGATGGGCATGCATTGCAGGTATGCTACACAAGTGGTGAGGAGGGTGGCTAGGGGCATAGGAATGCTGAATGTGGCGGGTAGGCCGGGCAACAAAGCTAGGCAAGAGGGAGGGGAGAAGGAAGGAGAGAGGAGAGAGGAGGAGGAGGAGGAGGAGGAGGAGGAGGAGGAGGAGGAGGAGGAGGAGGAGGAGGAGGAGGGAGGGAGGGAGGGAGGGAGGGAGGGAGGGAGGGAGAGAGAGAGAGAGAGAGAGAGAGAGAGAGAGAGAGAGAGAGAGAGAGAGAGAGAGAGAGAGAGAGAGAGAGAGAGAGAGAGAGAGAGAGAGAGAGAGAGAGAGAGAGAGAGAGAGAACGGAGAGCGGAGGGGTGGGAGGTTATGGGCCAGAGGGGGAGGGATGTTTTTTCTTTGTTTTTTAAATTATTTTTGAAAAAATGATTTTGGTAAAAAATAAAGGGGATTTTTTATGTTTGTTTTTTCAATCGCTATATAAAAATTAAGAAAGGTGTAGTCCATTTTGCATACGTCCCCTCACATTGCACACATGTGCGTAGGGCGAGGTAACAAAATTTGCACTGATAGAGCCAAAAGGTACACAAGAGCATGACAAGAGGATGTAACATGTTAGACATGATGATGCGATCGTGAGAGGTGAGAAATGGGCATTCACATGGATCGCCACACAATAAAATGACAAAAACACTAATTATGAAAAAAATTCAACCATCAAATTAAGGGGCGGAAAAATGGAAAAGTGGGCGCTGCAATATGGGTAATGGAATGGTCAACTCAAACGATGAGTTTGGCATTAAAAAAAGTTATTCACAATGGAAAATTTATAAAAACACATACCATTGGAACTCCAATATGGGGAAGGGAATGGTCATCTCGAACGATGCGACTGGCATAGAAAAGCGTTGTTCACATGGAAAATTTATTAAAACAAGTACAAATATACAATCGAAAATTAAGAACAAAATATACATTTACCGAAATAGAGCGTAGTGAAAAGGAAAAATATTTGATTTGATGAGTTGCATAGTATTGGTAAGTCAAAACACAGTTTTGATGAGAATAGAACATGTTCACATGGAAAAATGGTAAAATAACAATAAAAAAATACCTGCAAACACGCAAAAACTAATATCAACTAATTTGTGTATCTGAATGACAAGCAAAAAAAAGAAAAAAAGTGCACTCAAAGGGGATGGATAGGGTTGTAAGGTCAAATCAAAGTTTTGATATGAAAAGCATGCTTTCGCATGGAAACACATTTAATTTACATAAAATCATTTAAAAATTAATAACGAATGAGCCATAACTTAGAATAGGGGGACTACAGAAGGGAAAAGTGTCCAGTTCAAAGGGACGAACATGCTCATGATGTCAGATTCCATTTGGTGAAGTAAGGATACATGCACATGAAAGGACTGAAAAATAAGAAAACATTGAAATAGAGAAGGGAAAATCCTTGGAATGGGGTGTAACAAGTTGGGTGGTGGGGAAGGGATCCCAGTAGGGCACCAAAAAAGAAACAATTGCAATCTATGATCGACAAAAGGAATTGTCATGAGTTTATGTTAAACAAATACGCAAGGATGCATCCCCACACTTAAAATCTTAACAGACTCGGCTAGGACTATTAACAAGGGTCTACATACTAACACACTATTCAATCCCTTGCATTCCCACACTTATGGCATGAGATACACCCATATACATAAGAGTAGGATTAGAAACACTTTGCCCATTCAAGAATTGGTAGTTGTTAAAAGTAATTGGTGTGCGAGATGTCACGGTCACTTGTTGTAGCTTGAGGGATCAATGTTGACTGTGGCAAATGTCCACATGGTAGGAACCATGCACTAGTACCCAGTGAGGTACTCGCACGATGAAGATCATAATTGTCAACAAAGCACATAATTCTAAAGCTCACCAATCACTTAGGTTGAAAAGGATAGATCAATCACTCACACCATGTACTCACATTACTCAAAGAAGGATGATAGGAACCCATAGCTCACGCCTAGTTTAGAAGTTGATAACATTTAGGGATATAGAGGGAGTATACCATCGTGCAAGATTGATGCTGCATCAATGTATCCTACCTTGTTGGCGGCATAGGTCCGAGAAGGAAGACCAGGGAGCCTTGTAGTGTAGTGCATAGAATAGAATGACATGTCCTATAGTGGTTGTAGAGGCTCATCTTGTGTGTGCATAGGAAAATGGGAATGTACTTGATTTCTAGTTGTCATAATGTTCCTCAAACCTCATATCACATTATATTGAAACAGAAGGTCTATCATACTCAACCCCCCTTTGTCTCCTTCTCTGTTGATAGATATAGAAGGGCAATTCGATTTTTGAAACTCATTAATGTATTCCGCACTACTACTTCTACACAGATTATATGCCGTATGTGCAATTGATGGTGTAGTCATGCACACTACCTTGTGCTAGCATACAGTGCAAGAAGAAAGGCTAGGGAGCCTTATAGTGCCATGTATAAAAAAGATTGCGTATTGTGTATTGAGAGGCCTAACCCGTGCATATAGACTCCATTCACATAGCTCACCTCTCAATTAAATTAAAGGGAAAGGGCTATTGGTCACTCACCTAATCTTATGTGTCATGCTTTATTGATGAATACAAAGGGTAGACCATATCCACATCCCCATCATGTTAGGATGAAAGATCGCATCACTCAGGAGTTGTTGATAAAGATCAAATTCAACATGTCGATGATGTTGAATAGTATTTGCTAAAGAAGACACATACCCAGGGAAGTAGCAGATCAATTAAGAACTTAGATTGGATGAAGATATTCTATCTACTACTATAGAAGTTAGACATTCTCGAGAGTCCCAAGGACACAATATACCAAGGGTGGTGGCTTTGGAACTATACCCTAGAGGGATAATTAGAAGGTTCAATTGATTTGGACTGTCGCCATCTTTTCCACAATGAGCTTCTCGCCTAAGGGTATTTGACACCTTTCTCAGAGAAAGATGCATTATGACAAGGAATTTATTCCATTTCTCTCATAACAATGTATTTTTTTATTTTTTATTTTTTGTATTTTTAAATTTTCTCCCTACTCCTGAGGGTATTGCCACATTTTCTTGAAGAATAGGTTAGCATGGTAGGAATTGAAGCCCTTTTCTACCATAACTTATATATTTTATTTTTTTAATTTTTTTAAAAAAGGCAAGCATATCAAAATCATCCATGCCACATTTGTTGGATTGGAAGGAAAGAAAACAGAATAGGGCATGACCTAGATTAGAGTACATAGAAGAAAGTATCCCCTTTGTCAATAGAATCAAAATGATGGCTATTAGTAGTAGCATACAAAGAATTAATAAGTGATGCCAAAGGGGGATAGGAGCTATTGTCTATGATTGACAAGATCCCTAGGGAGGGAAATACGTCTTCAATTAATAGCCCTTAATTGAGAAGGGATAATCAAAGGTGTCTATAGCTTGTATCTACATAGAGCCTTTAGGGTTAATACTAAGTACCTTGTAAGGGTCCATCCAATGCTATTGGAGCTTTGCAGGAAACCTACCAAAGTGAAAATCATATGCTGGGACAAGATCACCTTTTGAATTCTTTCTGCTTGATGAAACTATAATGGTAAACTTTGGGTCGAGCCTATATGGCTTTCATGCACTATAAAGTCATCCTTTGAGTCTCATCCAGACATTCAAAGTGTAGGAGACAACGCTGCTACAAGGACTCGGCATTGCCTAATCATTCTATGATGGCTACTCACAAAGAGGGCAGTTCTAGCTCAATAGGGAAAATAGCTTATGTGCCATATGCCAACTAGAAAGATATCTATCCTACTGTGGCATTATGTGAGGTTTTGTATACCTAGAGTGCCTCTATTAGTCGATTCTCCCAATCATAGTGATACGAAATAATCGTCCTTGTTAGGATTGAACAAAGGATGTGATCGATGACTTTAACTTGGCCGTTGGCTTTGGGATAGTAGGGTGTGGACTTACAATGACAAATCTTATAGATCTCTATTAGCTCTTCCATGATCTTGTTTAGAAAGTGAGTATCCCGATCACTCACTAGTTCCAAATGACTGTCAAAGAAGGTGATAGTGTTCTCATATAGAAACAAAGCCACATTGTTGCCATCATCTTGCTTGAGAGCTTTGGCTTCACACCACTTTGTCACATAGTCTGTACAGAATAGAATGTATTCGTTCTCCTTTCTTCTATTGGAGGGTTTATTGGTCCCAAAAAATTGATGTCCCATTTCTCAAATGGCTTCAAGTGAAGGGTTGAATGCAATGGCATGGCATCTATTTTAGTGGGATTTCCCATTTATTGATAGGTATCATAACACTTACAATAATCATAGGCATCTTTATGAAGGGTTGGCCATCCACTAGTATTCGATGAGTAGAGCTTTCCTAGTTGTTGCTTCTTGTGCAAAAATTCCACCACATGGCTCATCATGGCATATATTCAAGATGATTTCAATCTCCTCTTTTGCTACACATCTCCACAATACTTCCTCTTTGTCCTTCTTATACAGAGCATTTCCTAGTAGAATGTAGGGGGCTGACTCCAATAAAAGCTTCTTCTTATCTTTACTAGAGATTCCTAGAGAATATTGCTATGTGGCCAAGAGGTTGGCAATATCTGCATACCATGGTTTACAATCTCTACTAAAAATAGAGCAACATCAAGAAGGTCTAGATTATCTTGCACCTTTTCTTTACTCTAAGGGATTCACCATAGATGATTGGCCATGACACAAGAGCAACCAAGTTTGGTAACCACTTCAAAATCAAACACCTAGAATAGAAGGAGCCACCTTATTATTTGTCTTTTTATATTAGCATATTCATCAAGAAGGAGAGAGACTCATGATCCACATAAAATTTGAAATGTGTTGATGAGAAGGTAATGCCGAAACTTCTCTAGGGAAAACACCATTACCAAGCACTCTAGCTCTATCTCATTGTGTAGTTCCTCTCCCTATTAGTGACTTTTAAGCTTGCATAATAAATGGAATGGTCCAGCTTTGAGGCACCCTTCTCACAACAAAGAATTTCACCTAGCCCTTCAACTAATACATCCTTTTTCAAGTCAAGAGGTTGCAAGATAGGTGATTTGATTAGGCACTGCTTCAAGGTGTTGAAAGCTTCTTCACAATCATTCATCCAAATGAGCTCTGTATCTTTCCTGAGGAGCTTATGGAGGGGGTTGTCTTAGTTGCAAAATGAGAAATGAACATTTTATAGTAGTCCTTATGGCCAAGAAATCCTCTCAACTACTTTAGATTGGTTGAGGCAATTAGAGCAACAATCTTTGTAGGATCTGTTGCTATCCATTGTGCAGACGATGTGGCCCAAAAAAACTCATGAGGAGACTCCAAAGATGCATTTGTCAAGGTTGAGGGAGATCCCATACTCCTGGCATTGATCAAATCATTGCTCCAAGCATTCCAAAAACTAGTAGAGTAAATTGAAGATTGATAACTGCTTGTTTTTAGCTATTTTTACACTATTTTTCATGAAAATTGAAGAGGTTTGGCTCTGTACTATGCAATATTTTTCATAAAAAATTAAAATAATTAAGAGCGTAAAGCCATATTTGATCATTCTGAGGTAGAGTTAGAAGTAGAGAGTTGGGATATTTTAGATGGGAAATTTTAGGGAGTGGGAAAAATAGTAAGTGAAATAAAGCAGATGCGGGGAAATATTTTTAGTAAAAAATGTAGACATTTTAGAGAGGGTAAAATGCAAGTATAATTTAGCATGCATACATAGCATTCGGATCGAGAAGCTGTGGGCGGGGTCAAAAATAAGTCCAGAGATGTGGAAGGGTGACAAAATTTTTTGGTTCAAGTGGGAAAACCTTAAAATTTAAAAAGAGGATATTCAAGAAGTTGGAGGAGGATGTCATGGGAAGTGGGGGGGTTGAGCAAGAAGCAAGAAAAGGAGCAAAAAATGGGCACCATGTTGCATGAGAATGCTAATCACTTTGCTAAAGCATTTGGCCTCAATTTCAGCATCATATGTTGTAAACAATTCCTCTTCTCATCTCTTTCCTCACCATCAGTTTGCTAAAGCATTTGGCCTCAATTTCAGCATCATATGTTGCAAACAATTCCTCTTCTCATCTCTTTCCTTATCATCCCGTTTTGAAGAGCATTCTTGGGTGTAGGGAGAGAGAATTTTCAGCAAGATTAAGGAAATATTAGGCGATAATAGAGAAAAATATGGGAGATTGAGAGATTTGAAGATTACAAAGAGTGAAGAGAGAGGAAGAGCAAGCACCAGTACCATTGAATATGGCTGAAGATCTTCCTTTCTTTCATTAATCAGGTATGTCAAGTTCTATTACTAAAGAGTAAAAGAAAAATGCATAGTTTGAATGATTTGTTGTTGAATGCATTGAATTTATGATTTTTGAGTTTCAAATGGATGAAAAGAAGTTGAATGCTTGCATTGCATGGATTGAAATAATAAGAAATGATGAAAAATAAACTAAAAACTACATTTTTAGGTCATAATTAAGGGATATTAAGAATTATGGATAGTAATAATGGAAAATGAATTGAAATAGAGTAAAAACACAATAATATGAACCTAGGGATGAAGCTTTACCTTCTGGTGATAAATCCATTACGAGACATATATATTTTAGTGATAAAAATAGTTTTTTTAGTCATAATTGGGAAAAATTGAGAGATTAGTGAATGATTAAGGATGAAACCCAAAAAAAAGTTGAATTATAGTATGATGGATCTCCTCATCAATTCTTAGCTTTAATGGATCTCTAGAATTAGAGATATCTAGTTTTTAGTGTTAAAAATGGTACTTTTTGGGTGTTTTTAGCAAGTAATTAGTGAATATTAAGAGTAAATGAGAGAATTTGTTAATGTAAAATGGGGGATGGGCTACTTTATTATGGAGATTACTTGGCTAAGAGGGTTTAGGTTTTTGAGTTCAGAAATAATTATTATGATAGTTTTTTTTTGAGTAGTAATAAATAAAAATTAATAAGTCTTGAAAATGAAGGAGTTAGTAAACCAAATGAAAAGAGACTATAGTTTATTTTATGTTCAAAGTTTTTTGTTAAAATTTTGTGGCTACTTTCTTTATAAAATGCTATTTAGGGCTGCAATAATGATTAGTGTATATCAATGGTTTTACTGAAGTATTAATAGAGGTTAATGGTGAATTAAGAGTTTTTAGACAAAAATTTTCACTGATTTAAATGTTGAGTAAAATGGGTTTGATATGTTAGGATTGATAGTTTAAAATAAGGGTTAAGAAGTAGTATTTGAAAGACTGCAAGTAACTTAAAGGGGACTATTGGGTGAGTTGATAGTTGGACTACATGAGGGAAAGATAGAATGTCTTTTATACTGATAATTGGGGGATAAAGAGAGTGTATAACTCCACTTCCAATCCTTAGTTTACACAATGACTTCACATATAGTCATCTTGCTCGTATATTTAGGGGCTATTTTAGTAATTTAAGCATAAGCTAAAAATGAAATAAATTTTAAGGCAGAGATGACATACTAAAAAGGAAAAAAATGTGGAGGAAAGAACTATAAGATCTTTCGATTACCTGAAACCAAAATTCTTCCAAATTTCAATATCTCGAAAGGGACCAAATAATAAACTGCCACAAGTATGGCAGGAGTAACATATAAGGAGTCTTCCATGAGAGATGGGGAGAAGCTATAGGGGTTAGGATTAGAACTTTACACTTATTTGACCTTGCTGTTGTAGGACTTAATTAATCATTTTGAGATTAAGCAAAATAATTATCGACCTAAGTAAGTGAGACTCTGATGAGGTGTTACAACGAAGCTTTCTTTCGAGGCTTCTTCCCTAAATTGCCACAGGGTATTCGGCATATTATCATAGATAAGGCAAGGGATATCGAGTTAGTGGATGGAGGAAAACACTTTGGACCTCAATTGTGGGTTGATGTTGAGCAATTATGGACTTGGAATTGGATGTTTCAAGATGAAGCAAAGGGGATTGTCCTGTTATCATCACATTTTAAGTTAGTTGATGAAATTCAACTTAATACCATTAGTGTGAACCACCATTACAACTAGTTTTCTAGAGAATTATATAAGTCTTTTAGGAGAATAGACTGAGCTCAAGTGTCTCAGTGGGTAGTAATAACAAAGGAAGTCAATGTTACATTTGATACAAAGGAAGCACAGGAAGTGGCTGAAATTTTAGGTTTAGTAGAAAAGCTTAGTGATGATGATATACCCTATGGGGATGAGGATAAGGAACTATGTGACATTCTTCGAAAGTTGAGTTTACAAAAATAAGATCTCTTACAATAGAGAGTGATAGGAGGATGTGCACGATAGAGAAAGCTGTCACGCACATTAGGGTGAATGAGTGAAAGCTAGAAGTTAGCACGAGAAAGAGCAAGAAGAAGATTGGAAAAGAAAGCTGAGTGAATAGTGGTGTAGTTAGAATAATTGAAAGTTGAGCTGCAAAATACTTTGCAAGGTGGGTTGAATTTGTCACTAGAAACCATAAGAGTCACTAGAGAGTCATCTTTTGTTGGAATTGAGTTAGATTACGATTGGGAGAGACAAGCAAGAAGCTTTGAGGGAACGAATGGTAACAATAAGGGTAGCTCAAAGAAGGGGTCAACGGCTAGTGAGAAGAAATAAGAAGACAAAAAAGGAGAGGGATGCAATGGTGACGATTTCACGGGTTTTGATAACTTTTCCCACTGAAATGGTAGGATATAGGACAAACGAAGACTTCATTGATTGTACAATAGAGAACCATAGTACATATATTCTTTCAGAATATTGGAGTCTTAATAGATTATTTGTTGGCCCAAAAGAGTGCGTTCTAATCTTCGAGGATCTAGAAGAAGTGCTAAGAGTGTTATATATGGTTGTTAGAGTGCATGTGCGACTTACATATTTCACACAATATTCTGGTCGTTGGCGATCCTGACATGAGAGCATAAAAAATAGCTAAAAATAATGACAAGGAGAAAGGGAAATCTTTTGATATATGGGATGAACTAGAAAGTTTACACTTGTCTATTAACTTGAGACAATTACTAGAAATTGATCCTACTTGTAGAAGAGAAATATATCGCAGATTAGTACAACGAAGGGCTAAAAGGAGCAGTCCTATCAGTGTCTTACCACCAACAAAAGTTGTTAATCCGGATGAAAGTGTTCGATCTGTTAGAATCATGGATTTATTCTTGGATCTAGGGGCTCCAGTTGTAGACATGGAAGTGATGAAGCACATGATATTCAGGGCTTAGTTGGATGGCGGAATAGCACTGAATTTAACGATAGAAGAAATGATTCTTAAATTAGGATTCAATGACAAGAGGGAGATTACAAGTATTTTTCTACGTTTAATTGATTAGCAGAAAGTGGCACCCTTAGGTCTATTACGTCAAATTCCAACTATGATCGCGGGGTTGGACATTAGCATTAACTTTTTGGTAGTGCGACCTATTCAAGGAGTGACTTCTTACCCAATTGTTTTGGGTAGACTTGGTTGTTGCAGTCCTGGTGCAACCAAAGCTGGCACATAGGTATTATAATGGTAGGACCCAGGTGTGATCACGTATAAGTGAGAGCTGCGGCTAGGGAGTTTTTGCATGAACCCATGGAGGAGAGTATGGATACAAACCGATCTGATGCCTCTCTTGAACTGAGGATGAATTAAATGAGAGCTTGGAGACTAAATCAATTATGTTGACTAAATCATCCCAAAAGGGAAGTGCCCTTAAAATCGGGGATGGGAAATTTATTTGCACAAGTAAGTAAAGAGTGGGGTACAAAAAGGATTTTACCACATCCTACCGAAAATATTATGGACTTCACAATTAATGGTGATGGGGTTAACCACCTCTTTCACGACATGAACTAGTGACTCCAACAAAGTTCACAGAGCTTAACATGATTATTCACTATTTAGGTTGTCATATACAAGGAGAAGAAAATGAAAATCTTCACTTATTGATACTTAAATTGCAACAAAAGAAATGGAGATGGACTTATTGTGGTTAGCAATGTTGTTTGTGTCATAATTAGATTTTATGGCGTTATCATCAGAATTTTTTATGACCAAAGTAAGAATAAAGATATAAGGACAAGGTATTGTTTAAAGGATTTGCAAGCATCAATGGGGGGAGGCAAGATATGTTAGATGATTACATGGTTGAGATCACCGAGTTTTCACAATCATAGGAGTCTTCCAAGGCATTAGTTGTGTATCAAATGTCTTGCAAACCTCCATCTCATGATCCATCATCCGAGGTTAATGATGGGCAATCTATATGAGTGGGTAATAGGCTATGTCATGTACCCATGATGAGATCTAATGAGGTGCTAGTGATTAAGCCTAACATGGTCCAGAAACCAACATGGCATTATAACTATTCATGAATCTTAATGATTGCATATATCCTTACTATAGAAAGGGAAGACTATATTACTAGTTACATGTCTTAATGACTATTCGCATCCTTGGTGTAGAAAGGAAGAAAACCATTTGAACCTGGGCTCATATCGGCCCTAAGAGGCAAAAGTACTTGCACCCTTGATTAAATAGTGTGTACTTGGAGAGGATATAAAAAAGAGAGCATAATTTGCATGTGCATACATGTAGGTGTATGTGTCTACAAAGAACTTAGTGAGAGAGGAGTGATTAAAGAGATCAATGTGGTGTATGTAGAGAGAATACAAGATAAGAGGGGTAGATAGCTGATAGCATATGATTCCAACACCGGAAGCAAGCTAAGTTAGAAGAAAGAAGGATATAGAGAGAGAAACTTTGTCTAATTCAAGAGCATCACCAAGTTATAAGAGAGAGAACAAAGTAAATCAGTAAAGAGAGCTGGCAAGTTATGAAGAGGAGACCTAGTTATGGGTGTAGTTGTGTGTGTGTGTGTGTGTGTGTGTGTGTGTGTGTGTGTGTGTGTGTGTGTGTGTGCATGCGCACACATGCAACCTTGCCTAGTATCGGGCTTTTCCTCACCCGGAATATACATGGCAGACATTTATTAATTAAACACCCAGCATAAAATGCATTTGGAAGTAGGAATTGAAACTTTTCATGAAATGCATGGAATGGAAAATTGGGATCAAGGGTAGGGCTTACCAAGCAGTGACTCACTACTGACTTACCCTTTTACAATGGAATTTTTAAAAACAAATTCAAGTGGCTCAGTTAAGAAACAACAACTCAATTGGTTAAGGTAAGTAGAAGCAATAATCCACAATGAGTTTCAGCATGAATTTACCTATTCCAATGCAATGAAAGTGAGGCAAAATGAGTATGAAGAGTTGGACAGTAGACAAGCATTAAATTTATCTCTTAATGCCTACTTGAGCTCTTGCATTCTCCCAGATGCCTGGATAAAGCCCGCAGTTCAACACTTTTTGCTATGCCTTACATGGACGCCTTGAGCTCCTTGATTTGATCCTTCTTACATGGATGCCTTGAGCTCCTTGGTTTGATCCTTCTTCTAGTCTACTGAAGAAATCCTGAGAAGGCCCTTATAGGATCTCTGAAAGAACCATGATAATGGTGATGATGACAACTCCACCACCACTAAAATGGTATACGACCTGTAGCTCTTAATACTTGGAGGCTCTCTATGCCATTTACTCTTGAAGAGCATATGGATTCATGGAGTAGAGTGGAGATAATGGGCTGATCTCCTCCATGGAAGCTTGAGAGGAGCTTGAAAAGAAAGAGAGAAAGACTCTCCCTTAAAAAGTAACAATAACTATTCCCTCTTCTACTCCTGTTACCATTGTTTTTAGGAAAATACCTTCAAAAAATGGCCTAAAATGACCAATGAGTTGTTAAGTTTAGCCTTCCTACCACCAAACTTGGTCCAAGACTCCATTAATGCACCAGACCTACAGTCCTTGTGGTCCAAAATTCCTTGATAATTGCACTGTTGCTCCATGTCATGTCTGTACTTGTGTACCTGTGGCTCTTTAATCTGTGTGACTGAAAAAGGATAACCGAATGGAATGTTGGCCAACTGGATCAAGAACCTATGGCTCTGATACCAATTGTCAAGGAGAGGACTGGGGAGAGAGAAGACTGCTTTAGAGAGAGAAGTGCAGAAGAGAGAGAAAGAGAGTGATGAGGAGAGAGAAAGACTAGAAATGGAGAGAGAAACACAAGAAGAGAGAGAAGACAACCATGAAAGCTGGAGAGAGGGAGAAGATGGAGACTTGTATTATTATAATGTGATAGGAAAAATGTCAGGTCCCTTACATCTTATATATCGCCAGTGTAGCAAGTATTTTTCCTCCTTTATTTATTCCCGTATTTTCCCATGTATTCCCCATCTCTTACATCCTCATAGAGATGCTTGTCATTACTGTGAACATTTTGGCCATTTTGAGAAAGAATACTACCATAAGCAGAATGCTATGTCTAGAGGTAATGAATGAACTTAGTATGGTCATTATGCTAGTGGTTACGAAGATACAAGGTATGGTTCTAGAGGTGCTTTATCACTAGAGGCCATCTTTTTGCTATGGAGAAACTCCTTTTGGTAGCATGGCATATCTACTTAGAAAGGATGATTGGTATTTGGATTTAGGAGCTAAAAACCATATGGCACATCATGTAGAATGGTTTGATAGGAAGTGAAAAATGCAAAGTAAGGAGTATAATGCTATAGTAAAAGATAAATTGTATAAAATAGCTCACATTGGTAGTATTCCATTGGTGACTAGAGATGGGATAGAGAATAAGCTTGGGGATGTCTTGTATGTGCCTACAACCACTAAGAAATTGGCTTTAATTGGTCAAATGGCCGATAAAAGGTGCAAGTAAGGTTTAATAAATATTATTGTTTTATTGAAGGGTTAAAAAATAAAAAAATTGGCAAGTTGATTTCATGTGGTTAAAAGAAATGCATGTTATTTGCATTGGATGTAGGTACTCTTGTCATACAAAGTTTTATGTATGTGGATACTAGACATGGATAAGACAAGGATGTTGAGTAATGGCATAGAAGAAATGGGCATATTAACTTGTAGAGGCTGAAACAAATGCCGTCTAGACAAGTTGTTTGTGGTATTTCACTGTTTGGCTATGCCAACTATGATCATCTATCTGAGACATGTTAGTTTGACAAACAGTCCAGACTCCCATTTCCTAAGAAGGGAAGAATCAACATACATCCTTTGGAAATAGTACATTTGGATATTTGGGATCCATGTTAGAATATGTCTTCAAGTGGAAGGTGTAGGATCCACATTGCATTTATTGATGACTTTAGCAGGATGGCATGGGTCTATTTCTTGCAGCATAAAAGTGAGGCTTTTGAGAAGTTTGGAATTCAAAGCTATGGTAGAAAATTAATTTTGAAGTTAGATCATGTGCTTAAGATCAAATAATGCAGTGAATATATGTCAAATGAGTTCTAGCGCACCAAAGTTTTGCCCAGAACTATTCCATGGATAGAATGCAAAAAGTAGAGCAAATGAGACATGTGGCCTAATTGCCACTATTTTTTTGCATTCTATTTGTTCGTAGCTTGATGTGCAATTGGCCTAAATTTGGCAAAAGAGTCACTCATGAAAGCACATGACTTAATGGTATTTTTTACATTCTGCTCATTTGCAACTCGATATGTAATCAACCAATTTGGCAAAAAAAATCATGCATGAAAACACATGGCTTAACAACCACTATGTTTTTACATTATTTATCCATGGCACAATGCGTTACTAGCCTAAACCTGCCAAAAGAGGCATGCATGAAAACACGTGGCTTAGTGACCACTATTTTTTTGCATTCATTAAGCCACTAATTTTTTGCATTTTATTCATCCTCGGTTCAATGTGTGTAATTGGCCTAAAACATGAAGAACCACTTCTAAGTGGTGCCTTAATACTAGTGTTCCATGGCTATAAAGTAAAATTAATCCACTTATAAATGGTGAAGTACACTAAAAGGTGATTGAACCACTAAAAAGTAGTGCACAACCATTAAAAAGTGATTGTTGTCACAAGTTCTCAAGCCCACCACTAAAAGTGATCACAGACTATTACAAAGTGGTCGGCATAGGACTAGGTCAAACTACTAAAAAGTGGTTCATATCACTTTTAATGGTTGATCCACCATTTAAAAGTGGTGGAAAACTGCTAAAAAGTGATCCTCCACCACTATAAAGTGGTTTGCATCCATTGAAAAATGTTCCCATACACTAAAATATAGTTCATGTCCACTAAAAGGTATCCCCATCCACTAAAAAGTGTACTAGGCTTAGACCACTAAATAGTGGTACTTACCACTAAAAATTGGTTTATCACGACCATAAAAAAGAGGGTACATACCACTAGCAAGTGATACCAAGAATTAGAAATAAATCCAAAATAACTTTTGTGTAGTGAAATTCCATATTTTTTAAAAAAATACCACCAAAATGTTGATGTTAGCCACTTGAAATGGTGTCCAACCACTACATTTTAAAGAAACTAAATGTTGACTCAAGGTAGGTGGTCAACTACCACTTCCTAAAGTTCTAACTCCATGTTTTTATGGTGATATAGCAGTAAGTCCATTTGAAATTGATTTATAACCATTGCAATAATGTACTAAAGTGGTGTTATTGTAGTATACTTCTACCACCACTTGCTAGTGGTGCAATACCACTTGCTCCACCACTCACCACTTAGTAGTTGCACACCACTTTTAACTACTAGAGAAGATAAAAGGTTTGCATGGTTCACCACCCTAGCACCATTGTAGTTTTACATACACTAACAAAATTATGTTTTTGTTTTTTGCAGGATTTTCACTTTGTTATATTTCATTGCATACTTTGCTTTGTAGAGAGGTGGTTAGCATGAGTAGCTTTGTCGACACTCTTGGCCTCAATCCTCAAGAAAGTCCAACATTGATAGTACATGCATTGGGAGAACAAATAAATCCTAGAACAATGTGCTCAATATTGCAAAGGGTGGCAACAATCCCCACTATTTAGTAGAGGAAGGGGTAGCAAGACCATCACATACGATGGGAGGTGGAGAGGACACTATTGTTGAGGAGCCTAGCCAGGAGCTCAAGAAGTCAATGCATGAAGCAATGCAAACTAGACATGGGACTAACAAGTTAGATGAGTTAAAGGCACATGAGGAAAAGCTAGGTAAAGGAGAAACAATGGGCTTGCCCAATGATGGGGTGGAAACAATCTCAAAAAGCTACACTAAAATTTTAAGATAGAGGAAGAGGAAATGAATTTTTCAATGCATCATTCCAAAGAAGATGAAGGCTACCACAGAGTCTATGTTGCTTGACTCGGGAGGTAGAAGGACCAGGATGCAAAATAAAGATGTGAGACCAGTTCTTATACTCCTTGAGTTGCTTAATAGTCATAAGTTGAAAATTGAACCCACAAAGAAGGCACACATAGCATAATATTTTTAAGTTTTTTTTTTGAATATAGATCAACAATCTTTTAGTCTTTTTTGTGACATAATTGGAGGCTATTAAAAATATGCCTAAAATAGGAATAAGTTGAGCAATGTCAAAATGTACAAAAATAGTAGTCAATCAACTACATAATACTAGGCAGCCAAAATCAAAGGCCCAACAAACTGGTGCCCACTAACCAACACACAAAAAGAAATGCACATCCCAAAAATATACATATGGGATCATGAGCTGACTAATGTGCTAACAACCTAATGTCAGGTGGCTTGTACAAGAGCAAAACATAGGCATGTAATTAATTACATCACCACACAAATGATTAGGGAAATTAGTTGTGGGATAGAAAAAGTCGATATTTTTTCCCTTTGATGTAGGTTTCTTCTTCAATAAAAATCAAGGTCATATTCATTATGTATTGTGCTATGGCTTGATAAGATTTCAACCAAGTGGAAAATTTTGAGTAATTGTCTCTTTTTTTATGTCTAGACTTATGTGTGAGTGTTGTGTGCTATATATACACTGGATATACTTTATAGAAACAATAATTTAGAACTAATAAGATAGAAAATATGCAATGATATAGTTATTTTCCATCATAACAAGACAACACCAAGATCAATATTAGAATGTAAGAGAGTCCTAAGATAGTAGTAACATGGGTGGGAGAAGATCAAAGAGAGATTTACAGAATGGGAGTGTGTATTGAAAGATGTGTTGTGGCTTCTTGTCCTTTCTTAGTTGCGAAGAGGTGGAACTTCTTTATACTTCTTCATGGAGACAATGTGCATTCCCAAAGGGAAAAAGTGCGGGAGAAGATCAAAGAGAGATTTACAGAATGGGAGTGTGTATTGAAAGATCTGTTGTGGCTTCTTGGCCTTTCTTAGTTGCGAAGAGGTGGAACTTCTTTATACTTCTTCATGGAGACAATGTGCATTCCCAAAGGGAAAAAGTGTTGTGATATTCATACTTATCAATGTAATAATGTTCATGGGTCTTATAAGTAAAAAGAAAAAGAAATAAGAGTGGTCCATGAAGTGGATAAATGATCCATGGAAGTGTGAAGAAATGCAAAAGAAGGTCCACCACACACACATGCATACACTACTAGTCCTTTTTCCTCACTTTTACTCTCTCTCTCTCTCTCTCTCTCTCTCTCTCATACACACACACACACACACAATATCTTAATTTATGATGGGTTGTGATGTGACCATGCACTCTCAAACCTTTCCTCTCTACACACAACACTATATAGTCCTTTTATCTCTCTTGGAATGTGTCACGTGGACACACAAAAACTATACATTTGTAAATCTACTTAGCTCTTTCTATATACATCTACAATTACATTAAGATTTTGCTCCTTATGTGGCACATACACATGCAGATGCACACACACTAGGAACGAATGCGTGCACGCGCACGCGCACGTGCGCGCGCACACGCACACACACACACACACACACACACACACACACTCTCTCTCTCTCTCTCTCTCTCTCTCTCATACACATATAAGTGCCGACATCAGCATACTTTGGAGGACACATACATGGCAAGAAAAAGAGGGGTGACCCCCCTTGCCATCAAAGACCTTGAAGGGGTGCACAACCCGGCCCGGGGGGAACTTTGCCCACCTCCCGGTGATCTAGAGCCCGAAGTTGCTTGCAGGTGCAGGAACCCTCTTGAAGAACCAAGATATTGACTTGGCATTGGCGTAGATGTATTTTTTGATGTATGGATGTATTATTAATTGCAAATGTATGGGAAAATACTATTGAGGATGTATTTGCAGACATGAGAATACATATGCAGTCAATGGCAGTGAATACGATGCTTGGAATGTATGGGAGATGCCTATTCATGGAGAATTATGCTAACGGATGATTATGACATGCTTAGTTCTAGAATAAGGTTGCAAAAAATGAATTTTGGTTGACTAGGAAATGTATTATGCCATGTGGGATGACCCTTCAGTCATACATTGACAAGTTGATCCATTGCAACCCCTTTCTCGACCCCCATAGGGTGGTGTAAGAAATTTGCTTGCATTTACAGAAGTATACCTACTCCCAGGAACTGAGCTGTAGACCCACAGGTCCTACTAAGGGCCTTGATTAGTTTTGGAGCTCTAGTTGGACCCTACAAGATACTTATAGGTCAAAATAGGCCTCCTACAGGTGTAGACAGGGTGTTGGACTGCACAGTACAATAGTACTTTTCCTATTACATAAATTTTTAAATAAAATCTAGGAGCACATGATTATGCTCAGTTCAAAGAGGGAATCCTTGGCTTTGACTTGAACAAAAAAGTAGGTCAATCAGAGCTTTTTAGCTCAAGTTATGGGCCGAACAGTGATAGGTGGTGTAACAGGACTACACCTAACCATGGTGGGGGCATAAGGGAAAAACCAAGGCCAATGAAGATGTTCTGTAACAAATCAAGGATGCACGAGAACCAAGGACTAAGAACATCCCTAAAATAGATTACGAGGAGTATCCTCATGCAATTGGAAGCCTCAGTGCTCTTAATGAGACTCTATGTAGGCATGAGACAAGGCATAATCAAAGACATGAGGCCATTTTGGAAAGACAAGAGGCTGTACTTGCAGGCATAGTAAAAAACACAAAAAATCATATTGAGATGATGAGGGAAATGTGTCAAATGAGAGCCACCATGGACACACTTAATGCCAATTTCTCTAAGTGGTTGGAGATTCAACTAAAGGGAAAAGAGCAAGAAGATCGGTCAGATATACATGCTGAAAGAACCACCTTCCCATTAGTGAATGCAAATTGTCAAGGCATTTTAGGAAGAATGGGCATTCCCAATAGTAGCTTTGAGCTTGGCAAGCCTTCTTAGAGGCAAGAGGACCCATTGGGGAATGCATCACTGGAAAATTCTCAACTTCCATCCGCCCCCATGCCTTCAGCATGGTTTCAGCAGTCTTTTGGTAGGAATCACTCTCACAATAGTACAATTTTTTGCACTCAAAATGGTCAATTTGAGTTGGGACAGTTTGGACAGGCCACTCGTGAATGAGAGCTGAGAGATAAGATTATCTTCTCCAAATTTAATGGCCAATCCTCTTCCCTAGCTGAATTGGAAGAATGGCTTTCAAAGCTTGAAGACTACTTTGATATTTTGCCAAGAAATGATGACCAAAAGATCCACTTTGGCACGATCCACTTGGAAGGATTTGCTCATATATGGTGGCGGTATATTAAGAGGGAAAATCAGCAAGTTGATACTTGGGATGCATTCAAAGCACTTATGGTTCAAGTTTTTATGTCTCCCGTAGAGAAAGAGAAGCTTGCCCGGTAGTGGTACAACTTAGAGCAACGTGGCTTGACAGTTCGGGACTACACAAATCAATTTCTTAATCTCACGATGTATGTTGAGTCCATAAGTGATGATGCAAAGCTGCATAAGTATATATATGGCTTGGATCCTCAATTATTATTAGTTGATGTTTTAGCGCAGTCACCTTTCGATTTGTTCAAGGCTATTGAATAGGTTGAAACATACTTCCATAAGTATTGTAGGGATACTTTAGTTTAGCCACAATATGGATAGCAAAGGGGCTTGCCTCAGCCATCTTTTGGGTAGCCTAGAGGGCTTACATAGTCCAATTTTGGACAGCAAAGAGCTATTGTAAGGCAGGGCCAGTTTGGGGCCAAGTATGGTGGTGCAAATATGTCATTTAGGACCCCTAGAGTTCCCACGCACCCAACCTTCAATGCCTCAAGGAAAACCAATAATTTCAAGACAACAAACAATGGCATGGCTAAGAATAAACAAGGGGACAACAAGAATAAGAATACCTCAGTCTCTGGAGGTTAATGATCCATTCCCATGGATTTGTACAAATAAAGGAAAGAAAAAGGACATTGTTTCAAGTGTGGGGAAAAGTACACAGCTGAACATGCTTCCAAATGTGCTTATAGAAATGCAAAGGCAAGAGTACAAAGTATGTTGGTCTTCCAAGACTCGAAGGATGACCATGAGGATGCAAGTGCCTTTGTAATCAGTGCTGAAAATGATGAGGCTGATGAAGAAATTGGGTAGGAAGAGTTCTTTGACCCTGCACAAACCTTTCCTTTTGACCCCGGTGGTCATGTACGTGTAGATACGAGTGACGAGAATGACTCACATGATGCTGCCACTATTTGTACTATCTCCTATGGATGAAGAGGGTATCATACAATACGTTCTAGGGGCAGTCAAAGGTCAAAGGGAAAAGAAGCTACGCTCAAGATCAATCATGGAATACTTGATCAAATGGCAAGGATTTCCCTTGAAGAGGCCTCTTGGCAACCACCTTCAATCATGGAAGAGTTCCCTCATCTTATGGATACTAACTTGGCTGAAATGTAGTCAACATGTGACCTGTCCCAATTCAGATAGCCTGGAGACAGCTCTTTGTTTTCAACCAAATTTGATTTTGAATTATGGACAACATTTAATGCCATACATGAGTTGAAAGTACTCAAAGTAAGATCTGTTTCTATGTGACAACACGTGACTTGTTCCAATTCAGACAACCTGGAGACAGCTCTCTGTTTTCAACCAGATTTGATTATGAAGTATGGACAACATTTAATTCCATACATGAGTTGAAAGTACTCAAAGTAAGCTTCGTTTCTATGTGACAAACACCCCGATCATAGTTACCTATCAAAAGTTATTGCTAATTTACTACAACAGGGTCCTGTAGTAGACAACATGCTGTCCACTATCTGCAACACCCAATTTCTCACTAAATATGGGTAAAATTTGGATTTTTCTTATTCCCCAATCATGCCCATACATCATATTGTATCCATGACCCAATATACATACATAATCCCCACATGATTTATTGAATAACCCCTTGTAATCATGCAGCAGAGTAGTACTCTGGACTGCCCTGCCTTGCCCTATTTTGTAATAAGTGCCCATTTTGTTTTTGAGGGCAAAAACCTTTGGGTGGGGATGGAATGTAAGAGATGGGGAATATAGGGGAAAATACAAGAATAAATAATGGGGGAAAAATACTTGCTACACTGGCGGTATATAAGATGTAAGGGACCTGATATTTTTCCTATCAGATTATAATAATACAAGTCTCCTTCATCTTCTCCCTCTCTCCATCTTTCATGGCTATCTCCTCTCTCTTCTTGTATTTCTCTCTCCATTTCTAGTCTTTCTGTCTCCTTGTCACTCTCTTTATCTCTCTTCTGCACTTCTTCTTCTCTCTCCCTCTTATGCAATCTTCTCTCTCCTCTTTCTCTCTCCCCAGTTTTCTCCTTGACAGAGGACTAGACAATCCTCAAAAGATTTATGACCATGAGGAAAACTCTCTCCACAACCATATGAAGACCCTCTAGCTCTTAATGAGCTACCATGACCTCTATGATAATAGAGTACAATGTCACGACAGAGATTTTTTCCACAACTAATAGATGCATTAAGACCCAACTTTATTTCTTCCCTAGGCAACAAGGCAACCAACTCCTTAAAGTCATGCATAAATTTTCCTTTTATAGAAATAGAGATGTCACTACTAGATGCATTAAGACCCAACTTTATTTCTTCACTAAGCAACAAGGCAACCAACTCTTAAAGTTAGGCGTAGAACTGCCTTTCATAGAAATAGAGGTGTTAGGGACCTTGTATGCAAGTCCAAGTCCATTCAAAGTAACAGAAACCAAGTCATCATCATCTAGAGATGCATTAATTGAAGATCCTCTAAAATTTGATGTATCTTAGCAACATAATCACTAATATTTTGATTCCCATGCCATATGTAATGCAATCCTTGCTTTAACTATATCTTTCTTGCCTTTGTGTATGAACCCTACATTTTTTCAATAATCTCCCAAGCATCTTTACATATGCTAGCTTTCTTGATATGTGGAATCAATGTCTCTAAAATACGTATATATCTCCAATGTAAAACCTTCCTATTTTTACCTATCTAATCTTTTTAGGCCCTCTTTTTTTCCTTTGTGGGGTCTTTAAGAAGAAGTTCAGGGTATAAGGTCATATAGATCTCTACTCGACATCAAAACATGCACTAGGACCACAAATGTAGTTATATTTTATCAATTTGTCACCAACAATTTGAGTTAATTGTGTTGGTCCAAGCATATTCAAGCATACGAATAAGTCCTAAGCATCCAATTGCTCAAATCCAAGGCCAAACAACATTAAAAATCCCCAAAAAAATACATGTAAAATGAGTTCAAATGATATGGTTATCTTACATATGTCCAATTACTATCAAATACGTCCACACATCATGTCACATATGCAATTAGCTATCTAGCAAGAAACATTGAAATTGGAGCTCAAATGGTGCCCCTACAACCCAAAAAGTATCAAAATGCGAGCTAAAAATTGATAATTTTCCCTACTATTTCTTTGTAAAGTTTTGTACCAAGAATGAGATCTAGGATAAGATCCAACCACATTATTATTTTTCTAATATTTTTGATACTTTTGGCCCTTCAAATTGGCACTCAAAAGTTGCATAGAAACCGACCTTTTTGATCCTTGAAACAACTAATTCTTCCTTTGTACGGTGAGCACAAAAATTGTGAATTGGTTCAATGTAGACTAGTTCAACCCAAGAAATTATGAAACTGGTCTAGAAATAATGAGTTTAAATCCACTAGAGTATGAACACCAAGATCTAAATTAGTTCAAGATAAGGTAGTATGAAAGAAGTTTTGTGGTATTAAGGCTTAAAGGATTTGATTTAGATGTGCAATGGACGGGAGATCGCACAAAATATGGAGGCTCAATCCATCTTCTTCTTCTTCTTCTTCTCCATTCTTCTCTACTCTTCATTCTCACACAATGAGTATCTCCCAAAGTGGATAGATACTTGATTTAAGGACACTCTTCATATAGTCTCTTTTTCATTTCATATAACCATAGGATATGACTTAATCTATGTTATATTTCTCAATAGCTTGCTTCTATTGACCAAATGGACACTTTTTTGTGTGTAACCATGTGATTTCACATTCTATCTATCCACATCTTGGTGTGTAATCTACCTAAAATAGAGTGATTATGCATACCTCTTCTTCAGGACAAGGATATCAACAATTATGAAAATTTGCATGCATACAACAAACCTATCTTGTCAGGTAGCTCTTGTGTAGGGTCCTTTCCTTACCAAGATGCACCCTTCCTTGAGCTTGAGGAAGACCTTTTTGCAGTCTAGTTCTTCATCTTGAAAACAATCACAAAATACAATATTTGTGTGATGAATGATGAATCCTATAAATAATAATAGAAATACACAATATCTTGAAAATAACCCTTTTTTAGCTTGAATGATGATTCCTAAAAGCATGCATGTAGTGTATAATATATGTAGATGCAAAACCTTCAAACCTATACCTAGCTCCACACGTGTACTAATTGCATGCTTTGCACAACCAAGGGCCAAAACATTTAAGAAAAAGAGTAAAGGAGACTACCTCCTACTTCAAGAGCAAGGTACTTATGTATAGTTTTGAGAGAGAGAGAGAGAGAGAGAGAGAGAGAGAGAGAGAGAGAGAGAGAGAGAGAGAGAGAGAGAGAGAGAGAGAGAGAGAGAGAGAGAGAGAGAGAGAGAGAGAATGGTGGGCAAGAGAGAGGGGGGATTGAAAATGCCAAAATGACTCATGAGAGCTTGACAGTGAGAGTAGATAGAGATAGAAATTTGAGTAAATATATGCACTGATTACAGAACTAGAACATTAGCTAGTAATTAAACATATTGAGTTTCTTTTCACATGCTTTTGAAATCTAGGCCTTTTTCTTTAACAAACTTATATTTTAGGTGACCATCATTGATAATATGCCAAAAGCCTAAAGTACCCACTTTATTCTACTTATTCTTGGGCCCTCTCCTTAGTCATTCATTCAATTGAAGTCTTTTAGAGCTGGTTTTATTAGAGTGAGAAAGCATGCATCAATTCCCTTTGACTCATTGTTAAATGTAATTATCTCATGTTTGGTAGATGGATTTCATTTTCCAAGCATCTATTCTTCTTTGCAGTGTTTTTATGTCTCTCTTTCTTCTCTCGTGTTGGGTACTCTATTTCAATAGTCTTCTATGCTTCCATTGCTATACTGACTTTTGACATAGCATCAATAGATGTCTATTCTAGGTCCTAGAGTGTTGTTTTCTACTATTGTAGGCTTGCTAATTGTTATTTTTGTTGATTAGCCTCTTCAAATCTACTACTATCTAAAAAACCTATTATTGGTAATCCAAAATGGCCGCTTTTCATCATTCGCACATCAGCATTTTGCTTTTAGTATTCTACTATTTTTTTTTTGGCATTATTTTGTGATTATTTGGTTGCATTTAATGCTTACATTGCTTGCATTTTGACTATTTACTACCATGTTGCTACATTATCACGTCAACATCCTACATTTTTTAAAGATTTGACTTTGCATTTATTGCATTTAATCCCTATCTATGTTGGACAACTATGTTTGTAGGTCTTTCTCTTGTCTCTTGGTTATCTTTAAATTGATTTTGTGGCAATTGGATTGCAATCTATGCTATTCTTTGGCTATATTCTCTCTCTAAATCTATATATCTCCTCTTTACTTCAGTTTCTCCTCCAATCATATCTAAACTCTACCTCTCTATGGCTCTACTAATGATAAAATTAATGGCCCTAATTATCTCTCCAAATTCTACCTCTCTGCCACTCTACTGATGATAAACTTCATGACCTTGATTATCTCACATGGAGTGTTGTCATGGAAGCATGGTTTTTGTAGAAGAAATTGTAGTAGGTTGTTTTAGGAGCTATTGTATGTCCCCATATTCTAGATTGTATTTCAATGGATTGGGATTGCAACAACTATGAGGAAGTAGTGCTTGCATGGGAGTCAAATGATACTTGGGCATATTTACCTCTTCTCCAATGTATTTTTAAAAAGGTGCTTTCAGTGGTTACCTCCTATTATATTACTTCAAAGGTATGGGATAATCTTTGGATGTGGTATAAAACTCCATCAACCATATGCACAATGACCCTTTATGCACACCTCTAGCAAATGAAGTCCAAGATTAAAGATACTATTTTATCCTTACTTCGTGTGACACAAGTATAAGATTAGATTCAACATATGCACTCTAGACTTCCAAAGCACATCTTTTTGGGGACAATACTGTACAAGCTCCTTCCAGAGTTTGACGAAGTAGTCACAATGGTTGGAGGGCCCAGATGTCTTTGTAGCTAGTGAGTTTCACTTGTATATCCTAGATTTTTCTTGACTAGAAGTCATCCTTGGGAATATAGGAGGGGATAAAAAAATTAAATGGTGTAGTGGACAAGGAGTAGAGAATATATGAGAAGAACAAAGACTACTTTAATATCAAACAAACTAATACAAAGATGACTCTATCCACCCTTTGACTGGGTGAAAGATAGATTGATGATGGCGTTTTAGGGGTTTTCCTTTTATAGCCTAGAAAGGTAGTTTGATCGACCTATTCCACCACATTATGAACCTTTCCTAGTTAGTTAAGGAATATCCAAAGAATATTCCCTTAAAGATCATGCCATCAGACCCCTATCAAGGGGGCCACTACCCCTCTTGAGACCCCTATCCAAGAGCTACTTTTGTAGCCCCTCGACCCAAAAATTAGGGTCACTGATAACTCCCACACCCCTAAAGTTGATACTAGCATAGCTACTCTATCTAACCAAAAGGCTAGATCCATAAAGGTGGCCTTTTTACCATTCGATCACATAAACCTAGCTTGACATACAAGTTAGGACCCAACCAATGTTTGGGCTCACAGATGGCTTCTCCTCATAATGGCAGCCTTACAACTTAGATCACCATGGATCATTGATGGCACCTTATGAGGGTGGGGCATTGATAATATCTAAAAATCTCGACATGGTAGCCATGCTAAGGTATTTGTATCTTCCAAGAGGGGAGAAAAAAGGAAGGCAAAGGCATAATGCTAGAATGGACACCTATAAAATAATTGTAAGAAGTTATTGGCTTCATAGAAGGAGTCAAAGAAAAAAAAAACTATTTGAATAGTCATCCATATCCTCCTATAACTCTAATTTTGATCCTTTGGACAAGGAAAAGGGAAATTAGTAGAAGGGATCATTTTTTTCCAAAAGGGGAAGGGCTTGGTGGCCCCTCATTTTGTTGTCTTCTAATGTAGGTGATAGAGTCACCCCTCATGACTCTCTAGTGCTAGAGAGGGAGTATGAGTGGATGGTGAGGTGGGATAGGTGAGCCTCATCTATATAGGTATATAGTTTTAAAACATCCACAGATCGATGTTCCTTCTACATCAATTGAAGTTTGGCAAGCTTGCAATCCTAGGGCTAGGATTGACATCCACGTTTATGATGGTTTGTTTCTTGAAAAAAAGAGAGATTATCCCCTAGTTCAAGCCCACCTAAGGGGATACTTTGGAAATATAATTGAAGGCAAGAAATCCATGTTCATGCATGCTCAGAGGCATTGTTGATTGGATGGTTGCATATGCTACTACAAGACATTGTTTTAATAGATATAGTGAGTTACTATAATTCTTCCTTATTTTTGGGAGCTATATGGTCAACATCAACACAATGCCCCCCCCAAGGCATCTTATTAGTGGGTTGTCCCCAACTGACTGCTTGGTTATCCATGGTCTTAGTTTTATGGTCCTTATTGTATGTACCATGAGTGATAAGTCATGATCCTTGTGTGTGTATATATACATATATATATATATATATATGTATATATATATATATATATATATGGGATGCACATTTCTTTTTGTGTGCTAATTAGTGGGCATGAGTCTATTGGCCTCTAATTTTGGCTACCTAGCATTTTTTAGGTGGCTAATTGTTGTTTTGGGCCATTTTGATGCTAGCCAACCTAACCTAACTTTAGGCATATTTTTTGCACATTTATTGCTAGGCTTCCTCCTTCACAATCATTCATTCACTTATAGTCTTCTAGAGCTGGTCTTATTGGAGAGAGGGAGCGAGTGCAAGTGCCCATACATCTAGTGACTCACCCTTCTATGAGATTGTCTCATGTTTGATATATAGATTCCATTTCCCAACCATATTTGTGAGTTCTTTGTTTGGATTTTGTTTCTTCTTTGTTGTGTTATCTAAATAGTTTGCGATGCTTCCATCATTTCATCCACTTCTCATAGATCTCATCCTCTCACTTGTCATGTAGCTCTAGACTATTGTGTGTGACTAGCCGCATTAATTTTCAAGTAGCACCTACTACATTTACCAACTCTAGCCTCCCAGACTTCTATATTTTGGTTTTGAGCTTGCTATTTATTATAATCTCAGCTCTTATTAGTGGTTACAACTCTTGAGACCTACCTTTGGTGGATGTCACCGTCCAACTACTCTCTCAACCCATTTCCACGAGAATCACTCAATAATTGGATAGCTCTATGTTTGAGCATCTTGTACACTCATTCATCCATTTATAGCATTCATTCATTTACTTCAAAGTTTTCTTTTATATTTGTGTTTTCAAGTTTTTTAAAAAGCCTATTAGGTTTTACTTCTATTTGTACATTCTAGCACATCCTTACACTTCACTAATTTGTTTGTAATAATATGCCACAGTAGTCCTCGCATATTGTATTTTTAAAGCTGTTTTTTGATTATTACATAGGGGATTTGTTAAAGATATGACCAATAAGCTAGAGTATCAATGAGAAACATGGTTCTTGTAACATCAACACCACCCCACAATGTAGGGAAAAAGTGTAGTTTATGGAAGAGACATAAATTGAGTCAGAAAGCTTCCCCTAAGGATCTCTATAACTAGAATTGAAGTTAAGATTAAGTTCTTTGAGCCTATGAAATCAAAACCTATACCAATATGCTAAGTTGATACCATATTTTTGAAACTATTTCAAATTACAGATGCAAGTGCAATCTAGTAGTACCCACCATTGGTACAAAAATGCATGTAACTTGAGCTAGAGGACTCTAATTAGGGAGATCTACGGCTAGAATCAAAGCTAAGGATGAATAGTTCAAAGTATGGAATGAAATCTCCCATCAATATACTGAGTTGATACTAGGTTTATATAAATAAATTCAGACAAAGAAGTTAACAATAATATTGTTCGAGGGAGAATCCATTATCACTCATGCATAACATGATTACCATCACATTTCATACATTTTCTATTTATTTTAGGCCATGTCAGAATCTCCCAATATCCAATAGTCCGATGAACCATATTTATATTGACACATGTGAAATATATTTGCAAAAATACATCAATTCACGCCATAGTGTGTCAAGCAACAATAATGCTCTTCATATACATTGTTATTTGATGGAAGTGGAATATTAAGTCTTCCAACCACATTCAAGCCCACTCCCTTTAGTCTTTATTTCTAGATGGTATATTTTGTATCAGAGTGCACCTATTGGATATTTTGTAAGAGAGTGCACCTCTTTAGTCTTTGTTTCTAAAAGGGATATTTTGGAAGAGAGTACACCTCTTGGATAGGTGGGTAGGGTAGGGCTGGTAGAATGCATAGGGGAATTATCACATTAGGCATCACCATTAGGTAAGGTATTAGGCATCATGGCACCAATAGCATTTTGCAAGCAGCTAGGGTCGTAGGCAAAGTAGCATGATGCTAAGCATAGGTTTGCCCAATTGAGACATCTAATCAGACTTGTTGGCAGTTGCCTCTTTTTGTGCCTCCAATCCTATCTATATTGGGCCTACTGCTAGTCCCCATCTTTGAATTCATGTTGTAGACAATGTGTGAGGTTCTTTAAGTATATTATAGATGGATGACCTCTTGTTCTCATTGTGCCTTGTTTATTTAGTGTTTAGTGTTTAGCATTATCAACATTCATTTCTCTCTTTTTCTCTCCCTTCTCACTATGTTTAGCATCTATTATCAATAATGCTCAATTCCCTTGTCTCTATCTTCAACTAAGCCATATTCTCTTACACTCTCTCATCTCAAATCTATTCCACCTTCTCTATCTCTCAAACCACTCGCGGACGATGACTCTAAAGCGACGAAGTGGAAAAACCATGGGGACCAACACAACCGCGGGGTATTGCCAATGATAACGGGAGTGCTCGAGGTTGCGGGAGTTACCACTACCAATGGAACATCGGGTGTGGCTAATGCAAGCGCGAGTAAAGAAGAAATTACTAATGTTGTCATGCTGCCAAACCAGGTTATTCATTACTAGATTATTATTTTTCTATATAAGATAATTACATAAGATATTAGCTTCCATATTCTTCACTTACAAAAATTGATAACTTATCTAGAAAACATATTAGTACAAGCATAAACAATTAATCGCTATAATTTGCAGCTAGATTAATTGAGATTCTAAGTCATATAATCATGTTAGAATTAATTGCCAAAGGTTATTGTACATATGTCTTTATGCGCATTCGATATAGTTATGGTCAAATGCGCATTCGATATAGTTATGGTAAAATGCGACAAGGTTAAGAGTTGACTAGAGATGTTTGTAGAAACTGATTGTCTATTTAAGAGTCCTATAAGTCATCTCGTTGAGTTATTGGCACAATATATTTCTTTAAGAAATTTCACTTATGTTGGGTAAGATAGCCCAAACGGGAAATTCATGCCTTGCTTAACATGTTATAAGAAATGTACTCAAAACGTCTTTATGGGGAGGAGAATCCTCACTAGAATGTAAGGTTACCTTAGGATAAGGTCTACCTTGCCTATGTGAAGCTGCAAATTGCATGATGGGGTGATTGTCATTGCATCATTTGATATACATTTGAAATGACTGTTTGTGTTTGCTAGATCTAGATCTCTGATTGAAATTATTGTCAAACAGAATAAAAGGAAGGATTGCGCTAGGCTACCCCCAAGCTAGTGGGAAGACCCTACTCCAAGGGGGTCATGATTATCACTATGAGAGGCTTGGACCTGCTCCATAGGCAAAAGGTTTGTCAGTAGGGATAATCTCGAGCAATAGGAAATGTAGGTGCCAGAGGGGACTCTGGTTGTAAATCCTGCATTGTTACTAAAATCTGACGAGTCCCTTCGTGACCCAGGATGGGATCTTGGAACCACAAATACTAGTTACAAGGGTGGAATCTTGGTGGGAAGAATACCCTCGTGGAATTCTATGTATCTTCCGCTGGGTCGGAAAGATATGGAATTTGTGGGGCCATGTGATTTAGACTAGTTACTTCTGTTGGACAGAAGGGATACATAATTTCTCATGTATGGACGGGAGACAAAGATTAACTTGAAGATAAGTTAAGGAACTTGTTTAAACTTGCTTGTCAATAGATTGCTTTACTCTGTTTTTGTGTCTGTGCTGTAAGTTATGCAAACGAACCCTATTCCCTAAAAGGCTTAATTAATGAAGCTGACTTTTAAGTGTCACACATAAATGTGGTAGGACCTAATTAGAAAACTAAAGCTATTAAGGAAAGCGGGTGGGCGGAACCCCCGACGAGTCCGTTCTATGGCAAGGTGATCCGAGAGAACTGGGAGGCTTCTCACAAGGTTTACCATCTTCAACCTTAGAAATTATTAGGATAGAACCCCAGTTCATGCCATTTTAGGGGATTCGAATGGGACTATGCCCTATGGGCAGAGAGGTTGAGCGCGCATCCCTCTTGTTTCCCATTCTCTTTGAATCAAGTGCGGTATGGATCTGCTTTGGATTGGGTATCTTTGCGTAAAGTAGGATGTCCAAAACCCGACACTAGAATGCTGTCAGGAGACCTTGACAACTAGGAACCCAAATTTCAGGTCGATCCTAGTGGGTTCGGCCGTGAACGTTCCATTGCGAGGTGGATTCGGGAAAACCTAGACGACAAAACTCGGAACATTCCATGGGAGTGCCGAGCAGCGATGCTTAGATTCATTTCTTGATAGACCACTAAAAGCGTGCCTGAACAACCGATGGGCGGGCACCTTACAGAATGCTCTAGCTAGCTACCAATAGTTGTGCTAATAGAGGTGGCCATGTCAAAAACATCCTCAAAACATCAATATAGATATGGAAAATTTGAGTAGATTCCTATATGACATGCAACATTAGAATATATACTAGATATAAAAACATAGCTAAAGTCAATGCTCAACTCAATAACAGAAATAGGGTTGAAAAATCATTTTCATACCTTAGTAATTGCATAAAATCTATGGGAATCAATCAAAGATATCAAATCCTTACAATTGTGTTGGAAATAAAGAGTATTTGGAAAGCTGTGTACCTCACTTAAATGTCTTGGACATCCAAAAGTTTCTATCACATCATTGTCCTACTCAACTATGAGAATAGAGGCATCAACTATAGGAATTGTCTTGCTTAGCTAGAGGAATAGAATTATTAGGCTACACGAATAGAAGTATCAAGTTTGGAATAGATCAAACAGTATAGCTTGATCAAAATTATGTTGCCTTGAAAACTAGCATATTGACACATTAATCCATCAATAGAAGCATCCCCTATTGATTGTATAAAATCAAGGCTCATATTATGCATATACAATAGAATTGCTAAACACATCAATACTTGAAGGTAGGACTACTATATATAATAGCTACTTCCCTCACCTAAAATACTACAATTATTGTCCATGATACATGAGAGTAAAGATACTTACTCGTTTGGGTAATCCATGTAGCTCCTTGATGCTGAAATGGTCACTAAGATCTTCTTGCATCCCTAGCAATAGGGATGAACAATGACCCTCTTTTTTCTTTGCATCAAGTTCGCAATACCCATGCCTTTTTTGATCCACATACTACTATCTAGAGTTCAATGTACCTAGAAACATTTGAAATTGGAAACTGTGAAATGCCTACAGCCTTTAATAGTGCAATTTGTTGAGATTAGCGATGCAAAGCTTGAGGAGAGAAAGAGGGATATGGCCCTTGACCAGTAATTTAAGCATCTTCTTCACTACAAAGAGGGACATCCTCTCCACCGATAGATTGGGCCACTTTTGTAGAACATTTTGTGTGATCTCCTTGCACTCAAAGGATTGCATTTTTTTTGGTAATGTTGAAACCTCAAAAATAACGCCATGATTGTGGCCTTTGGCTTCCATGATTTTGCAATTGACATGGAAGGGCATCATATTAAGGGCCCCAAAAATTTTATGTGGTAGTGACAAAGAATTGGATGGTTGGAAAGAAACATTTGAAATGACAAAAACATAAAAATTTTAGATGGAAATTTTGGAGGGGCCATAACATGTGCTAAATTCTACTTATCAAGCCAAGTTTTAGGACACAAGCTAAACACTAGTGGGAGCACATAAGTTTTTGTGAGGGTTGTTACTTGAGGTGGTTATGGATGTGCATTGGGATTCATTCGTCGATCATAAATGGACTCACAAGGGAGGAGACACCCCTCTTGCTTGTAGTCACCTTTGGACATGTATGCAAGATCTCTAATTAAAGAATTAAAGTCCAAGGTGGGCCAAGTACTTTTAGATATATTTTGGTGTTTAGAAACAAGATGTTCTAAGAACCAACAAAGGCATTAAGCAAAGATAGATTGAGATCAGGCCTTATTGTTAGGTGAGTTGAGAAGAGCAAAAACTTGATCATGCAACTTTGCAAAAGCTCAATCATCATGTAGAAATCTTTATGACCTACACTGGTGTTTTAATCACATTGGTTGTATAAGAGCCTTGTGCAATGCAACACTTGTCTTACATCACTACTACAAGGCATCACCATAAGTGTGAAAGGTTGAGTGGATAGTTTGGATTTAGACAAATGAACTAAGATATCAAATGATCCTTTGTTTACTACCCTAGTGTACATCAAGCCTAAAAAAATAAAAAAGAGAAAAGTTGAAAATTTAGACAAAAAATTTAACATGATGTTAAAATTTTAATCACCTTGCAACTTAAAATATCTAAAAGTGAGCCACTTAACTAAAGTTAACAAGGTTTTCTCTTTTAGAGAGGCATCACCTTGACATCACAAGATTTTGATAGCATATGCCTTAATAGGAATTACTAACAAATAGAGCTTATAAATCCAGTGTAAAAATGTAAAGGGATCACTATATAAATTTTCTAGAAGTGCTTATTTAGTAAAAATTAGTGAAAACAAGAAGGATTTGGATTTGCAAGCAAAATTGCTAGCTTTTTCATATCTACCATGTACTTGTAGCTTGTGGGTAATCCAATATCCTTGTTGAAGATAATTTAAACACATCCAATGTCGACTTCATTCTAAATGCCTTAGAGTTGATACCTAAACGTTTATAGTATAAGCAAGAAGTAGACACATTAGCCACACTACTGTTACTAAAATTGGGTGAACTTGTGCAATAACTATCTTTATATTGTTCAAGTTAGTGTGAAACAATTGCTAATGTGTCTATTGCAAAATATCATTCCAACCATCATAGGTATTAACTCAATTTAATGCCATGTTTTAAATTCTCCATGGTAAAGCCTTTGGGACACTAAAGTAGTTTGTCATCATGGTTGTATATTCTAGTCATCCTCCATCAAATTAAGGGAAAATTATGTGAGAAACCTATCTATTGTGTATGTAACTAGTTTGAATTAAGAGATTAATCAACTCTATAGCTTTCTCTCTTTGTGTGTGCGTGCGTGTGTCTCTCCATACATACATACATACATACATACATACATACATACATACATACATACATACATACATACATACATACATACATACATACATACATACATACATACATACATACATACATACATACATACATACATACATACATACATACATACATACATACATCCATACATACATACATGCATGCATGCATGCATGCATGCATGCATGCATGCAAGTCAAATCACCCTATATACATTGACACAATCAAGCTGAGTAGTGCACAAATGGGTAAGTGTGTTTACTTGGACTCCATTTAGGGTACTACATTCTACCTAAGTCTCTTAAGTTGTTGGCAAAATGAATCCCTTCGTAGGAACCATGTGTTGATCTTAAATAGAGGAAAGGCCCTCTTCTTTGCACTTTTCCTCACCAATCTCAAAGTTGCTAGGATCAAAACATGACATGATTATAATTCAAAGTTGCATACTCGAAAGGAATTATTCATCGGAAGAATACCTTTCATTTATCTAGAATAAGTCTATAACTATCTAGAAATTTGGCAAGAGTCACCAATGATGTCTTCCTTGATTATTGTGCCACATGTAAGTAGACTTGATACCACCTCCAAAATCTATGTCAATGCACCAATTCTTGGGAGTTCTCTACTCATGCCGCATGTCCCTTTCCTATCATGAGATCAATCAAACCCCTACAACTTCATATTCTAATATCCCTTTCTTACCATGGGAATGATCAAACTCCTCTAGCATCATATTCGAATCTCCCAAAACACGATTTTCACATACCTATTTTTGAAGTGGAGAGGGGTTTTCCAATGGTTTTAGAGAAAATTGAAAACCACTCCAAGCCACATAGGGGGTTCTTGTTTTCCTCTAAAACCATGATTTTCCTCTCACAAGCATCTTGTGGGGCGATGTCTTTCTAGCAACTCTTTCCATATTTGGATATATGAAATTGTGGATTTTAGAAAAAGTATTTACAATGAGAAAGGCCAAGCTACCTGCCATAAGCCCATTTTAAAGGTAAGCATTAAAGAACCCCCCATGGAAATAAGATTTACATTAGAAAACCAACTTCTAGAGAAGTGCTTCCAAAGAGAAACCAATTTGGGAATAATTGCATCTTCTCCTATTACTAACATCTCCTCTTCCAAAGGACTTCTCTTTTAGCAAATGAGTTCAAGCTATAAAATGCTTCAAGTCCTACCTTCCTCTACTAATTGAAAGCCTTTTGATCTTCACATAGTCTTCCTTATAATTCAACCACATCCTCCCTAAAATAGACTACACCAAAGACATAGTCCATATCCATAAACTCATCTAATTTTTTTAAAATTTCAGAGCTACCTATTGTTTTTCATTTTGCCACATGCATGTGAGAGAGATAGATGCCACATGTTAGGAGAGGTAATAGTGGTCTTTAATTCCACTTATTTTTATTATTCTTTGTTGATTCATCATTATTTATCAAAAAATTCACCATTTTTTGACAATGGTTGCTACAAAAATAGAAAGGAGGTAACAAAATTTTTCTAGACATACTACTTAGAAGAAAGAGCACCTATCACTTAAAACCTATGCCTTTTAGTGTATATCTCAATTGGTAGCTTGCATCTACAATATGGTTGCTACCAATAGCTACATGTGGCTAGCCAAAACTCTAATTAGACAACACATTATTTGTGAAAAGTACAAACTATAAGTTGGTGGCTACCATAAATAAGGTAGTGACTACCAATTGAGTGTTGCTACTATGTACCTCTTAGAATAGATACACTTTACTTGTGAAGAGTACAAATAGTAAGTTGGTAGCTAGAAAATTAATGCTATTTTAGACATGCTACCCTCCTTGACAAATTTCATATATCTTTTGACATGAAAATATAGATATTATCTCATTGTAACTTTCTTAAGGAAGCTGTACATATCTTTTGATATTAGTTCATAAATATTATTTGACACACTCATCCACTTTTAGTTAGAGAAGAAAACACTTAAAATATGTACTTTATAGTGCCTATCTCAATTGATAGCTAGCATATTGTAGTGTGGACAACAAAGAAGCCCTCAGTGAGATGAATTTAGCAT